>NC_056472.1:24592248-24664070 GCF_008729295.1 Plectropomus leopardus
TTCTTGAACTCAAGGTCACTTTACAAAAAAAAGGAGGGGTTGGCAGCTCAGAATAGGCAGAGGAGAAGAGATTGTTTTCCTTGAAAAGACACTAAAAAGAGGAAACAGTAACTNACACTGGATTTATATAGCACCTTTCTTGAACTCAAGGTCACTTTACAAAAAAAAGGGGGGGTTGGCAGCTCAGAATAGGCAGAGGAGAAGAGATTGCTTTCCTTGAAAAGACACTAAAAAGAGGAAACAGTAACTACTGAAGATGCAGAGCTCGCCCACATGCAGAAAAAAAACAAATCTAGATATTTATCTGCAAGTTAATGTTAATAAAAATATATTTTATTACTAATTAAACAAAGAGTCTATTTCATTTGTAAATCTTTGGCATCCGATTAAAACCTTTACGGACATATTTGCCGGTGATCCTAATATACCCCAAGTATCATTGTTATGTACAAACTTATTTATTTCTAACTTTTTTGTCTTTCTATTATGCATTTTTCATATTAAAAAAATCAAACCCTTTTAAAAAGTTCTAATGGAAACTGGCATCCCTCACTGGAGGAGTTTCTTTTTAACTTTGTGGTTTGTCCTCTTTATTGTTTTATGCAATTAACAGTCAAGCATAATTAGAAATTCTAAGCATATTAAGTACACTGAAGGAACATTATTACAAAAGCATTGTAGCTCCTAGTCTTAAATCTTTGTATAATTTCTCAGATGCAACATTTTTCACAAGTTTATTTCACAAACTGTTAAGTAATTGAAAGTATGACTTTGTTATGAATGTTTAAAATATATATTTTAACCAGTATATCAGTATCAATTTTTTTTAACTCTCAATTTCTGTATCTCAAAAAAATAGCATCTGTCAGCCTCTTCTTGTAATGGACTCTAACAGAGAGCACAGCTGCCTTTCATCTCATAAAACTGCACTGCGTTAGCTGGAAGACTATGTGATAATGCCGTAGACAATTTAATTATGCCTGTTCTTCTCAGAGCCAGTCTCAGAAACAGTCGTCTGAAGCTAAGTGCTTGGCTTTAAAATCAGATGATTTATTTATCTACTGATAAAAGGCTGCCTCAGCAACTGTTTCCTCGCAGATTATTTCAAACAAAAGTTTCAGCCGCAGATCGAAGCAACCGAGTTTAGACCCCGTCCTGTGCTGGTGTACTCACTGGGTTCAGAGGGGCTGGCTGTGGTCGTGTTGTCCTGGCTGGACGATAGACTTCGTCTTGGGGAACCAATTAAGTCTCCGGCTACCAAATGAGGATCAATGACTGGGACCAGGACATCTGTTTGATCATCTCCTCCCACCGTGAACTGTACAATCGTTCTGTCCAGGCTCTCCAAATCTCCATCCTCTCCACTGTCTTCCAGACCAGTACGTGTAGGGGTCGGTCTTCCATCTCTGCCGTCCTCTCCAGTGAGGCGAAGCACACTCTCACGGTGGCGTTTGGGGCTGCTTGTCCCATTGCACTGGGAGCTTGCATCCCTCATTTTTCTCTTCTGTTGAGACAGCAGAGAACACAACGCTTCAGTTGAGGTGCGAGTTCATCAGACAACTCATGCTGATATGGGAAGAGCCACAACACTCGCACTGCTGGAACCAGCACTGAGTTGGTAAATACTGAAACCAGAAGCAGGAGTGTTTTCAGTTCTCTCACAAGCTGCATTAGTAATGAATTTTAAGGAGACAGTTAATCCTAAAATCAAAAACACATTTTTTCTTGCCTGCAGTGATATTTATTAGTCTAGAGCTTTTTGGTGCACGTTGCCGAGTGTTTGTGGTGATCAAAACGCAAAAAAAAAAAAAAAAAAAAAAAAACTCAACAGCAATGTCTCTTTCCAGAGATCATGACCCTATTACTCCAAATAATCTGGTTTGGTGTAAAATGTCGGAGTATTATGCAAGTGTTTTTGAGATTACCAGGTGACTTTCATGGAAGAGTGACTAAAACACTCAAAACGTGTGGCTGACATGAGAAGCTGTCAGCACGTCTGCATGACGAGATGCACGTCTGAGCTTTGTTTTTAAGCCTTCTGTAGGAATGTTTGGATGAAGGTTACCTGCTGGTGGTTAGACAGCGAGCTTTAAAGCTTTGTCTGCGACCTGGTGCGGTACTCACCAAACTGTGTTGTACTTCTTTGTCTGGATCAGTCCACCCGTCCTTGATGTTAGCTGGAGAGAACTCATCACCGCTTCCTGTATCCTTGGCAGGTTTCCAGCTCACTGACAACCCACAATCTGTACGAGACAGAGAAACAATGATCAACATTTCACGGTAAAGTAAACACATGCAGCGCTGACAGCCTGACGACTACTGCTACTATGAGAAAATAAAAAAGGAGACATGCTTGTAATGAAAAGCTGAGTAAATTCTGAAGTGTTTTATTTCAACTATAAAGTGTAGCATCTGTTTATTTACTCTGGAAGCAAAGCATGGAGTATCAATAAATCTTTTCCATTTGAAGAACTATTAAATTAAAGGACATATGAAAGAAGGTCGGGGGACAGCTGGGAATTTAACATTATGCTTTTTAAGACAATATACATTAAAGAGTCAAAGCAAAAGCCAACATCAGATTACCCAGTGAAGGTGGCGAGCATCACAACAGTAACTATGCGTGTCTTCATGGTAACTCACCTACAACTTCAAACTTGTCTCCGTTGTCCTTTCCTATTATCACCTCCTGGATATCTTTGTTTTCTTCTACGTCAACTTCGTCACCAACATTTTGCGACCTTCTCCTGATTCTCGACCTGGAGGACACAAAAGAATTAACACCAGGTTGTGATTACACCGTACAGCAAAGCTACATGAAGGGTGTAAAACTTTATATACTTAAATTATACCCTACCACATCCAACGCTGAACACATAAAAACAAATGCAGAAACACATGTGAGCTTGAGTCTCAAATTGTGAAATCTTTCAGAGTGGCACTATTCCAAATAAAAACACCAAGCTCTCTGCCTGGAAAATACGGAGAGCCAAGGATGCAGCCGGCCGAGCCAAACTCCATTAAAAGGTTATTTCTTCTTGAACTTACTGAAAACAAATTACCCAAATAAAAAATACCTCCTACTGTTTTTGTGGTTATTTTTGTTCATTATTCACACATCCATGTGACAAAACAACACATTATCCTGACTACTGAAGTCTATTTCCTACTAGTGCAACATCATGTGTAACAACTGAAAAATGCACTTTCTAAAACAAAATGACCCCAAAAGCTTTTCATATAACAAGGTCCCATTTTCTGAATCAATACTCAGTCTGGCAGTGAATGGAGTGAGTCTTCTGTTCACTTCTGCAACTGTTTATCTCTTTTATTATTATTATTATTATTATCATCATTTTTATAGAGATGCTGTAAGTCCCTGAGGAATCCGCAGTGCAGAAGCCACAGGGTGAACTGGCTGCCACTTGATATCCCTGGGACCCAGAAAGACTTAATGCCATTTTATAATCCTAATTGAGACGTCTGTAGTGGTAGCATTATCAAAATATGATTTTCCATTCCTGTATGCAGATAGTCAGCCACACTCACCCACGAATAGACATTAAATAAATGTTAGTAACGCTCAAGTGGAAAAAGGGAGAAACTGCACTGGGTGAGCAGCTTAGGTCATATTGGGACACCTTATCCATTTATAGGACACTGCGAGACGTAGAGGAAAGCTCATGCGTGGGGTTATGTGTTTGTATTATTCCTTGGTCACGCACAGTCACAGCTGCATTTTGCCTGGTAGGGTGGGAAAATGTGTTGGCTATCAGGAATTTTTTTGGTTTGTTTTCATTGTTTTGCTAATTTTCTGCCACTGCAAATGAGTGAAAGCTCACAGTGGAAATTCCAATAAGATTTTGGTAAGTTTTATGTAGTTTCTGTCCAGTTTGAATGAAGTGTTTTACGATGAGTTAACAAGGCCATAACCTTAATATTGTACTTCCGTTGATTGTGCGTCTTTTGTCCCTTGGTTCTATTGTTTATAAAGCATTAAGCATAAATTATCACCTAATTAAGTTTGACACCTTCTTAGCCAAAAAGCTGAGCTAACCCTAACCCTATTGTCTGAGAACATTGTGGTGAACGACAAATCCCCAAGAAGTTAAGGAATTATCCAGCTTATTACCACAACTTGTTAGTTTTTCACTTATGTTTTTGTCCAGACTAACCAAACAATATATAACCTAACAGTGAGCAATATATCAAATATACTCAATACATCATGGCTTGTTCCATGTGCAATAGATAAAATGACCATATCATGAACATCAAGTAGGTATTGTCAAGTCATTTTTATTAAGCCACTGACACAAAAGTCACTTCGGCATTTCAGTTCTCTCACTTGCTCCTGCGGATCTCTGCCTGTCACAGACACACACACAAAGCAGGGCTTTTGCAGAGCTATAGACCGCAACTGTTTTTGCAACCGCTGCGCATTATTGTGTCTTGCAAATACTGTTAAATATGAATTGGAAAGTTGTGGTTAGTTATTAATTAATTATTATTAAATTAATTTAGATGATAGATTTCAAAATATCAAGATATATATCATGTATCACATTGTAGCCTAAAAATATAATGTTATATTATTTTAAAGCCATATCGCCCAGCCCTGATATAACATGTTTATTAATGAGCTTTGTTTGTGCTGGTGGATGAATTTTAGTTCATATACGTAGACAGAGCCAAAATAGCCATTTCCCCCTCTTTCCAGTATTAATGCTAAGCTAAACTAACCACCTGCTTGCCGTAGCTTTATTTTTATCTGTAAGATATAACAGTTCTATCAATGTTCTCAGCAAAACAGCAAGAAAGCATATTTCCTGTGATGTGGAGCCATCCTTTTAAAACAGGGTCCTCTTACCTTTGAGCGGGTGATGACGTGGTCTTCTGGTTCTGTTTAGGTGTTACAGTCTTGTTTTTATCACTCCTGGTTTCCTTCTCACTGGACTTCATTTCTCTGCCGATCTGAGGTTCCTCTTTGCATCGTCCACTCTCCCTCCGTGAAGGCATCACTTGTCCTCGATTCCCCGAAGTGTGACTCAGTCTTATCCTTTCCATATAGGCCTTACCCAGCTCCGTTTCCAGGACATTGGTCAGGATTAGACATGGCTTCCTCCTGCAGGATGAAACACAGAAGGAATTATTCACAGCCTTCCTAGAGCAGCGTCTTCTCTGCAACATCGTGCCCCCCTCCAGGCGCTCTGACTTACAGCCTGTCATCTACCATCACAGGTCAGACTCCGTGTATACCAGCTGATCAACAGGGAGGGGTGAAGATAAGCCATGTGTGCAATCATGATAAGGTTGGCCTCCAGTCATGGTGCTTATAGCCAATGTTTTCTTTAAAACTTTGCGCAAGATTAATACACACAAACAAGAGACACCTGGTAATCTTGAAGCAACAGAAGTTTTATGTTTTCTGTTTGGACTAAAAAATGTCTCGAGATACCACAAATCACATTTAGACGAAACTTAGGAGAACAATGAACTTCAACACACAAACATACTCAACAGAGCGATAATGATGGTATAACAGACACGTGAAATCGTCTCATATTTCAAAGGCCATAACTGCTCAACCACTGATTCAATGTCTTTGTAACATGAAGAACGATGAGTTGTGGTTTCACTGGTTTCTGTCAAAACAGCAGGAGCAGTGTGATACTGTGGTGTAACACCTAGATCTTCTGTTTGTGTCATGCATGGAGTTGCTTCATCTCAAACATGTATTGACGACGTTTGTTTGCTTTTTTTACAATAAGATAACAACAACAGCAAAGATTCTGACAACAAAAAAGTGTTTAAGCAAAAACTAAACAGGGTAAGATGCTCCCTTAAAAAAACACAGTATTAACACCAGGACGTCACTCCAAAGGTGCAGCTTAATTCCCCGTGTTTGATATGAATGTGTTGTTATCAAACACTGCTGTGAATCACCTTAAACTCTTAATAATCAGGATGACAGCCCCATCTTGTGAAGGTTTAAGACATTGCAATGAGGTGCAGTTCAAAGCACTTTACATATGAGAGAAAGGTATGAGGACGAGTTATAAAAGAAACACAGGGCAATAAAGAAACACACAAATAGAAATTTAAAAAGAGAAGTTCAGTTTATCTCACTAAAATGTGGTGGCAAACAGAAAAGTTAAAGCCTGAAATAAAGCTTTAGATCTGTTAGAGTTTGCTCTACAGAGACCGCTATCACTGTGTAAAGGCGGCTATTGAGTTAAAAAACCTCTTTTGCAAGAGAGACCTTGCCAAGGGTAAAATAGCAGCATCCAAATAAACAGGACGACAACATCAAATCACAACAAGTAAAACAAAATACTTAACATAATACAGTGCATTATCAAATAACAGCAAAATTTAGTATGCTTACCTGGCCATTTCCAATTTGATCATGGCTGCATGCTTATGATCTAACAGCATGGATCCATTTTTATGCGGCGAATCATGATTTCGGCGTCTGCATCCTGCAAATGCCGTCCAGGAAACCTGTTGAAGGAAAAAAAAGAAGTTTGAGTGTCACAAGTAATCCACAGTAGCCACTCTGCCACAGTAACTGTTGTTGATGTGGTCACACAGATAGCAAAGATATCGCTGTACCTGTCTTTCTAACTTCCCACACTCTGATGAAACACATGGCATGGAGATTTTGAGTGGGTTTTCCATCTAAAATTCACAGGGTGGTTAGTTACCATGCTTTTGTGAAATGAATGACAAGGAACAAAAACCAGCAAAATAAAGCGAGCGCTAACGAGCAAAGCTTTGAGCTGTAATTTATTATGCCAGCATTATTTTTCTATGCGATCATGCAAACATGCCGTCACAGATGTTTAGGAAAACTGGTGTTAAAGCAGCATACATACATTAATTCACTGATTAGTAGCATGTATCATCATTTTTAGGCTTAAATACTAACATAACTTATATACAGCTTTTTAGTTGTGAGGACTTGCTGATTCTCTCCATCTTGTTATTTGCTAATTGATCATTTTTGGTTTTCTTTTGTTGGTCAGACAAAACGAATAAAACACTTAACTTTGGGTTTAATGAATCTTTTACAGACATAATACTAGAAGATATTTTATGTGCAGCATAATTAACAAAGAAGCTGCAAAACAATCCACAATTACATGAACTGTTAGTTGCAGCCCTAGCAACAGCTTATAACAGTAACTAAGGATGTCAACGGTTGACTGTCAATCAGTTAATTGCCAAGAATATTTTTGACCAGTTATGTTGATCTAGAGGTTAATTTGCACACAAATACACACAAACACTCTGCTGATAACTACTAACAAAGAGACCCGCAGCCACAAGAGTTACATCTGCAGCGCCATTATTCAACTTCTGAGATGGGACTACCACAACCCGGCACATCTAAAACATTTTCTTATTGCACTTTCAATAACTACAGACAGTCGTACACAGCTTCTGTTCGGCAAAAGCATCATGGACGGCAAGTGGGGATGGCTAACAACAGAAAATTGAATAATCAGTCACAGAAGACATCCAGTCTCAAAATTATTTATAATGCATTTATTTTACAAATTCTCCAAAAAGACACCACAGTGTCCAAGGCTGAATTACAGAGATTCTGAAAGCGACAGCTCGTTGAAACATTAGGACAGTTAGCTTCTGGGCAAATAAAAAACTAGGTCTCTCACTTGCAGCGAGATATTTAACGTTAGTAACGTTATGTCATGAACAACATTGAGAACACCTGAGTTTACTTCTATGGTGTCCAAATGAAAGACCACAAAAAACGTTGACCTCATATTTTTCTCATCAAATCGCTTCAATACTTGTGCAAGCAGCTCAGCTGTAAAAGCTCCACTTTTGTTTTCAGATAACGTTATATTAACATCACTTTATTTTTAACTGTCCGATCAGACAGCTGCATGAGATATTCCCACTCGCACAACCACAGAGTCTATTTGCACCGCGGCACTTGTATTTTTTAACGTTAAGTTGTGTTTTTCTTGAAAACTACATAGTTATTGGTGGCGATCTGTCGAAAGCAAAATGAACCAAAACAGACATCCCAAATGGTAACGAAAGCATAACAGAAGCTATGCAAAAAGTTGCTGATTGCAGCTGCTCATGTTTAAGCAGTGAAGTGTCCTGCGTTTACTGAGATCCATTTCTTTTAACAACAGGGATGTGTGTGCTCACTGAACAAGAGAGATAAGCAATATAGCGTTAGCAATCACAAGAGCAGATCTGTGCAAGAGTAGAGTCATTAAACAACTCCATATCACCACAAACATGAGATCAGAAGCCAATCTATGACGGCAGCCTTAAAGCAAGCGTCACTCGCCACAATATCTTCTCAGGATGAGAAAGAAATACATAATGCACACCAAAAGCTTACAAGTTAACATGCTTGTCACACATACCAAGTTATCCTTGTCAACGTTGAATGGAATAGTTAAGGCTCTTCTTTGCTCCATCATGGTCCACAGTTTGATAAGGCACAGCAAGTACACTGGAAAAAACATCAGACTGTTTCCATCAAAACAGTCAGTCTGTATAACAAGGTGGTCACAAACTAGGGTCAACCAGTATTGGTCTATCGAGGAACTTTCTTAATGAGACTGATAACCAATATTTGGAACTGATATGCATTTACAATTAAAAAAAAATATTTCTGTTAATATTTAGCATTTGGAATATAACCAACTCCAACACCAAACGTTGTTTAAATGTCTTTGGCAAATGTTTAATCAAGACTGAAACTTCATATGCAGCATGTTCCCAGCAACATTTTGTATAAAGTCGAGTGAAAATTTGAATTAAAAAAAAGTGAATATATAAAATTTGTTCCTCTCATGCTGACACTTTCTTTGCGCTTCTTCTGTCAACCTCTAACAGAAAGTTGTGATTAAACATTTGCCACAGGCATGTAAGCAAAGATTTGTGTTGGAGTTTGTTATATCTTAAATTCTGAATATTGACAGAATGATTTTTACTTTTATTGTACATGCATGTCAACTCCAAATATCAGTTATCAGTCTCATTATTGACTAATAATCGGTATCTGCTCTGAAAAAACAATATCGGTTGACCCGCACTGGTCATATGAGACTAAAATTGAACTTTCTGGCCACTCTTTCATAAAGCCCAGCTCTGTGGAGTCTACCGCTCAAACTCTTTCAGGATCATCTTTGGTCTCTTTGTTGTATCTCTGTTATTTTTTTCCATATCAAATTTTGTCTATTCAGTGTAGGTCCATTACAAAAAACAAAAACAGTAAAATCAACTTGAATTACAGGTTGTAATGCAACAAAACTGGAAAAACGCTAAGGGGGGTGAATACTTTTGCAGGTGCTGTATCGGGCTTTCATCAGAGGGATGTGCACGTGCATCTGCATTTGGAGAACAGCCAATAGGAGCGCGCTCTGTCTCTGAAATGATCCGTGATTGGTCAAAATATCCCGTTACGGCGAGGATTTCTAAAGCCTGAAAACAGAGCCGAGATGACACGGAGAAAGCCCGTTTTCTCTAAGTTTACGTAAGTATAACATGCTCGAAGTTAAGTAAGGGACTTTTTCCCAACTGACACCAAAATAAAACTGCTTATTGCAGCTTTAATGTCCAATTTCACATCAGGCCGAGGGACAACAGTTAGAAATTAGCCGTTTGGCTAACACTGGCACATTTATTGTTGCAGTGATGTTGATCAAATTGTATTCTCCTTGAGAGTAAATAAATAAAGTATTAAATAAGACACATAACCTTTCTACAGATTTGTGCTAGTTAAGCTGATATTTGAGGGTTGTAGTGCGACAGACAGTGAACAAAAACCCACTCAGCTCGCGCTCGCGTTAGCCGGCGGAGCTAGCTGGTTAGTGCTACCTTGTTTATGATGCTAGCAGCACGCAGCAGAGATAAAGCTTACCAAAGGCCGGGGCTTCTCCTGGGTGAAACAGATAATAACAGGAGTGTGTAGACAACTATTTCCACAGGAACATTTCCAGCAGCATCTTCCAGACACAGCAGGAACAGATTTTTTAAGCTCGTTTCTGTTCCTGTGCTTCACAGGCGACTCAATGTGCCCCAGCAACATCCGGTGAGCACCGGAAGTGCACCGGCTTTGTTTTGTTTTTAGCGCCTCCGGCAGGTCAAAGTATCTTAATGGGTTTTTTTTAATTATTCAAACAGAAGATAATTTGAGTTATCATAACGGCAAAAATCTTAGGCGTAATTAATGATATTTTTCTATTTAGGGAGTGTTTTTTATTTATCAGAGGAGGGGAGTGGCTGGGGTTTGACTTTGTTTTAGTTTTTTGACCCTCCTTGAAGCTACAAATTCTGATCCTTAATGCTCCCTGAGTGACTTGGGGAAAATGCATGACCCTCTCTCCATCGTAAATTAGCTGTCAGATGTTAAAAATTACCCTTTTATGTTTAAAAAGTAAAAGTAGAGGACCATGTCCTTGAGTTGAAAAAGGCTTGGTTTGTCGCTCGTGTCTTGCATGCTGGTTAGTTCATGCAAACAATTTATTTTTGGCCAAATTTGTGATTTTGATGAATCAGAATCAGAATCAGAATGCTCTTTATTGTCATTATACAGTGTATAACAAGGTTGGAGAAAATAGCCTATTATAAGCTTAGATTTGTTTTGTTAGTTTTGTCTTTTTGTTACAGTCGCATTCTTCCCGCATACTGCATCCAACAACTGTAAGAAATTTACTAATCCAGTGCTAATTTCAGTTTTTACGGGTTCTGGTTATAAAAAATGTAATTTTGGTGATTTGTTTATGGAAACTTACAAATTTGGTGGTCATGTTTTCTTCTGGTTTGTCAGTCCTTTGAATGTTTTAAAGTACAGTTTCATTTCATGCTTGAGGTGATAAATATTGGGTCTCCTTTCAGGGCATGTGTATTTATGGATACAAAACTTTTTAAGATAGAGATTTAAAATAAATACATGACCTTTCTCCAGATCATCCAGATCAAAAAATCTTTTATTTAATTAATCTCGTTTCCATTTAACATATCAAAATATGTTCAGCATCCGTCCAGAGGAATATACATAAATAAGTTCATAAATGCATAATTGTGTCTGTGCCACTATTATAGAATAGATGAGAATCAGAAAGTTTATTTTTATGGATTTTTTAAAGTAGTTTGTTGGATAGATTAATAATTATAATTTCTAAAATGTACAAACTGTTTACAAAAACTGTTACAGTAAGTCCATATTTCCAATTAATGTTCACAAATTGATTTTTCTCATAGTATTTGCAGCGAGCAGTTTCTAGTTACACATCTGTTTATCCTACTACAAGTCAAAACATCATTAAGAAAATGTATGACCTCATTTAAGTGTACAAACATCAACCCTGGAGCAACTTTTTTTTTGAATTATGTATTTATTGATACAGCAGCAGAAACATCAGGCCCGCTCAGCCCCTGGAGAGAGGTTGGTGAGTTGACCTTCACACTCTGCAGTACATAAATACAGGCCCTCCTCACAGAGAACGTGTTGACTATCCCCAGTAGCAGAAATGGCAAACGGTGTAAAAACCAATAAAAGGGGGGAAACCGTGGTAGCTGCAAGGGTTTGGGGAAAATGGAAAGCCATCCTGTTGTCTTTGCAACTTTGGCGGCAATAAAAATACAAGTTGGACATGCTGGGGGGAGGGGGAGTGAAGTTGAAAAGTTGTTTTTCACTTTTAAAAAAGGCCTTAAGAGTTATCATTCATGTTATTTGCACCTGTTTTCTCCTATGGAAAATCAAAATGTCTGCTGTGAAAAAGGCATAAACGGGACAATGGCTGTCGAGTAAAGCATGAACACTGGGAAGCAGTTAAACAATAGTCTTTTTGTCCATCAGGATATGGTTGGTGGTTCTGTATATGCATGGAATCATTCACGATAATGTGTTATTGTCCTGTAATGCAGAAACACAAAGATAACAAACTATATTTTTCCATCATGGTGACCACAGTCCCAGTGTCCAGCTTGACCTTTAACGTCAGGAGGAGCCACACTTCTGCACAGCTGTCTCTGAGGACGTCCCCGGGCCAACTGCTCCACCGACACCTTCATCAGGTCCTGGACTCAGTGCGACCACCGGGGCGTTTCCTCTGGACTCACGTCCCGTTCTCATTTCAGCTATAAGTGGAATAGAGAAGCCCATGTGAGTCAGTGACATGTACATAATACTCCTCTAATACCCCTAATCTCAGGGACATGCTTCATGACATAATGGTAAGACAGTCACAACCATGATGTGAGAGCAGGTTGATGTACAAAAAGTGTTGCCTGACATATAATGTCATAAAACTGGCTTTAAATAGTTTCATTCAAAATAAAGACTCATTGATGGGGCACAATTACTGTTTGACAAAACTTCGACATTTCCAACATTCAGCCGCTGATCATCCTTCAAAAGCCAAAATAGCTGCAGGGATTATACATCACAGCTGTCTGTTTACTCTTCAGAGTCTGTTTATTCTTTTAAACTGGTTTTTAAACTCTGAATTCCTTCTGTTTCTTTGCAGGAGTTGTAGTAGTGGTTGTTGTCATTGTCTTACCAATAGCACTACATGGTGTTATGATGGGCTTTTCCAGCTGCTCTCCTGCAGCGATGGAAGCCCGGATCCTCCTCACCACATAGATGCTAGCTGGGATGTAAGGCAAAAAAATGAGAGGATATACTGAGTAGAACAGCCTTGTGAAGATCTTTTGCATATAAGCAGGTTAACTTTGTATATCATAAACATGACAATAAAGCTATTTGTACTATAGATGGATAGAAAAATACACATATGTAGATTCCAAGGGGAGTCATTAAATAAACACATTAAAGTAGCAGAGGACTATTATTCTATTCAAAATAATAGACATTTCCACCATAAACTGATAATATATATATTTTTTTACAACAAAGCTCAAAGTGGTGCATAAAAAATCAACAATGCAGCACAACACAATGTAGGAAACACACTGTTTGGTATCCCCCCATGTTGAAACAAAACTTATTTACCCAACAGAGTTGGGTAAATAAGTTGGAAAAACAGCACCAAAGACTGAGTGTATCATTACGAATAAGTCCTCTAAATGATCTGTCCTCACATACCAGAGGTAGAAAAGAGATAAATGAATAGGACTGCACAGTCATGCATTCAAAATTTTACCTAAATATACAAGAATATTGTTATTGAAATACACCTACAGTTAAGTAAGAGTATTCGTTATGCAAAATGACCGATTTAAGTCTAATATATTTGATATTGTATTTTGATTATTGACGCATTAATGCATGTATCATCGATGCTGCAGCTAGTAAAGGTGGAGTTAATTTAAACTACTTTATGATGGCTTAATCAATAATAATACATCAAACATTCTCGATAATACTGTTAGCATCGCCTGCATTTGCATCAGTTCACACGACTGCGACATTACACAAGAAAACACAGCCACGTGATAGATAGGCGTAGGCGCGATTAACAAAATTTGTGATATATTCATCGAAAAAAACGACAAACAGATCTTACCTTTTATTAGCAGTCAGACCATCTTTGTTCCCTGTTTGAATCTCGAGGTGAGATAATGTCGTCTGTTGTCGGTAAACGCTGCTTCCTGTGTCCTGTAATATTTAATACCCGATGTGTTACAAAAGCACACAGCCAATCACGTACCGCGGATAATACCAGAGGCGGGACTTAAAGCCCCTCCTGCATTCTGATTGGCTGCGCTGTTACACAATGACGCATAACGTGATGTACATGAGATAGATCCATTTAAAAGAGGATTGAGATTAGTCTAACTACAGAAACAGATCAGCCCTTCCAGATTCATCGTTTAAACATATTGAGGATTATTTATTTTAAATTATTTCATGTTATTATTATTTATAGTATACTCTAATAATTCTTAGTCTGCTGTAGAGATGTAATTTCCAGATTAATTGTTAAAAACAAAATCTTGAGAATTATTTATTTTCTATTACTATTAATTATAGTACACTGTTTGCATCATGTAGACAGTTTTTAACAGTGTAATGTGAAGATGTGCATGAGAGAAAAAAAGAAAGATAATTGAAAACCAAGATTTTAAAAATGAGTTAGTTAAAAGAAAAAAAATACACTATGGCAGAGGGCTGCTATGGTGACAAGCTGGGGTCCAGCCTGCCCAAAGAGTCCCAAGATAAATCTGAGATGAGTAATGAGCAAGAAAAGAAAAAAGTTTTTTTGTGAAATATTTGATACTTTTTTAGGGGTTTTTTTCCCACTGAGAGCGTTAAATTTTTGAGGGTATTGTATCTTTGGTGAAACTAAAAAAAATTGTATAGACATCTGAAACATGACAAAGTACAGTTGGGAGTTAGAGGTTGGGAAAAGGTTAAATGTTATTTTGAAACAATACAAATAGGATTTTTTTTCCCAAAATTAAGCACATGCTTCAGATTAATGAAATTAAACATTACTTCTTCAAGTAAACACAAACCAGAGTGATCCATGTAATAATTTATTTTTATTGCGATTTACAGAGCTTCATTTATCTTTGTCCAATCAGAACAACCAACACACTGATCAAGTATTCACGTGTTTTAATAAGCATTTACCATTTGGAATTGAAGCAGGGTTAACCTACCTGGAATAAACACTACGCAAATCTTTTTCACAATAAGAGTACAGCAGTTTCTTCATACAGTTGCTTCTGTATATTCAATATATACACATAGATTTCATTTAACTTAAAACAGATTCACACAGAAAGACAAGCACAACAACTTCACACAGGAACCATTCTTTCATATTATTACAATATATTTTTTACAATAAAAAATAACGTTGCAATCACCAGGGAAACAAACGAAAGGTAGTTAGTGAGGAGTTAAAGGTGGTAAGGAATGATGAGAGCCGAGGTTGAGGGGAGGAAGTCTGAATTTGATCAGTGGAGGACGTTAAAGAGCTTTATGGAGGCAAATTTAAAAAAAAAAAACCTACTGTAAAGATGTTGTTTTGTAAACAAAGAGGTGACTCAGTGTTACGTCCTTCCTCCCATTAAGCTGACTCAGTTTTTTTTTCACTGAACAAGACCTCACACAAAACACAAACATTCACTAGAGGGATCTAAGAGGACGGCTGGAGTGTCGCTGCTCAGGATTTAGTCCATCCTGATCTTCTGGTTGGTCATCCTGTAGATGATGCTGTCATATCCGGGGTCCATGTTCCACAGGTTGTAAGCGATTGCAATGACGGCGAGGGCCAGAGCGATCATCAGCCACAGCACGATGTTGAAGACCACAGCGTACTGGAAGTTGTACTTGTAGGCCAGATTGTACGGGCTTTCCGGGTTACTCTGCAAAAACATCAAGTATGAGATTTAAATCCTGAGAGGCGGGTGCATCTGTTGAAAAAGTGTCTAGACCAGAGGTGGGCAACCTGCGGCTCTTTAGCCCCCCTCTAGTGGCTTCCAGTGGCTTTCACACACACACACACACACACACACAAACACAATCATGGAAATTCATTTTTATTTTCACATTGTAATTAATTTATTCTCTGTTCTAGGTCTAAATAAATGCTTGCATTTTCCACGTTTAGAAAACCGACTGAAGAATTGAATTAAACTTAACTAAAATTTGTGTCATACGTCTATGACCTGGCGCCTTTTCTTCTAAATTTTTGCCAAACCTCAATGACGGTGGCTTTTTCTCGAAGTTCCCTTCTACTACAAATCCAAAAGTCTCGGAGGAAAATAGAGAATTTAACAGTGTGTAAAAAGATTTGTTTGCTTTAACTGCCAACTCTAGAAAGTTAAAGAGCCAAATAATCATATCATTGTTGTAAAACATATTAATAAATACTTATTTAGACAAATAATGTCGATGGACTTATTTAGACTTAATAGGCTGTGTTACCTTGACTATAAGGCTCAAATATGTTTTGCGGCCCCAGACAGGTTTTTAAAATTATTTTTGGTCAAAATGGCTCTTTTGATTTAAAAGGTTGCTGACCCCAGGTCTAGACTGAGAGAATTTGGGCTGAAGAGCTTAATAAGATTTGTTAAAACGCCTGCACAACAGCTTTTCTTAAATAAAAACATTTTGTTTTGGACGTCATATGGGGAGAAAAAGGCAACTCATTATTATCATCAAAGCCCAAAGCTTCTGGATTACTGGACACAAAGTAAAATCTTTATGGAAAAGCTATTTAAAGTGACATTTCTATTCAGTTTTGAGACATTTGTTTTGAGACCAGACACTGTAAAGAGATTTGTAAATAAATAAATGTTTAATATTATGTTGATCGCGAGTAAGAACGAGAAAATGGAAAAGTTTAAAAGCTGCTGGACATCTTCGGCTGTACATTTATCCTCATTAAAGATCAGACTTCACTTGATCTAAGAAAACATATTTAAAATATCACTTCCCATAACTTTTCATTGAGCTATTAAAGTGTTCATAGTTTATTTGTGATTCTATTGTTTCTTTTCTTTCGGAGTAGAGACCTTTTTTCAAATTGATATTGTTATGGATTTAAAAATGTCTTTAGTCTTTAATTATTTTTTTGTTGTTTGTTTTTGCTTTTTTTACCCCTTTTTTTTGTTTGTATTATCTGATTGTTTCTTCTCTTCAGAAAAACATACTGTTGCCGTTGCCTGAACGATTTAGCAAGATACACTTCTAATTATTTTTTTATTTTATTTTACCTCTTTCCCACTTCATTGTAAGAAAAAAACAGAAAAACGATGAAGGTCCACTGTGCTGTATGATGTGCAACAATTCTGATTCCAATAAAAAATAAAAAAAAAATCTGGACCATCTTTTACTATAGGCTGCTGATGAGAGTCAGAGGACAACGTACTTCGCTTTTCAAGATACTGCTATCGTCTATATTTATATGTTTATCTTTGTTATTATTATTATTGCTTATTTAACCTTTTTCTTTCAATTTTCTTTTATAATACTATAATTATCACTTAAATCATTTTTTAAAGTCATATTTTATCTCTGCATGTTATCTTATATCAAATGTCCTTTTTATGCTGCATGTATGTGCGGGAGTCTGACTGTTTAAACCTTTTAACTGTATATACACAATGGATCTGTTTTGTAACACTGTGAGCCTTGTGCTCTTAAAATAATAAAAATATGTTCTAAAAAAAACTGTCTGAGTGCCAGACCTCTAACCTTTTCATCTCCACCGCAGTGTGTGCATCGAGCACACAACAGGATGTGAGTGTGATAGAGGGAGGGCAACATCTAATAAGACGCATTAACAGGACTATTAGGACTCACCCCTGCACGCTCTCACCCCCTTACCCATTTTTATTAGAGTGGCTGATCAAAGCATTCTTCGGTTCCAGACCTGAGTCATAAAAACCAAACAGCACGGACTGGAACTGGGTTTATACTTCACATAAGGGGTTAACAACAGTCCCACCATAAATTCCAAAAGCACTGATTTTTATTTCAGCGCAAGATTTCACCCGCCGGTGCATCAATACACCACTAGATACATGAATTTTACATGATACGGCCGTACTGTACATTATTTATATTCCACGGCAGATATTTTGACTTAGAAAAGCACAAGTCAAACAAATTTATTAACGATGACTCAGCTCTTTCATATGTCCCAGTGAGCCATGACCGTCAGCCAGCATGTGCAATGCCAGGAAACAAAGCTCACCCAAATGAAATGCAGCCGTTTTTTATGTTGACCCTTTGAAACCTGAACCAAATGGCTTGATTTTTTTCATCAACCAAACAAAAAAAGTTACCCAAAGAGCAACTAAACAAGAAATGACCAAAAAAATTGTAAACATTTACAAAAAATAACCTGAAAATTTGTATATTAAAAAAAGAGCAAAAAACAAGGAAGCAACCTGGAAAAAATGCTATAAAGAGATGCTTCTAAAATGTGCTGCCCTGCGTCTGCTGGAATTACAAAAATTGTCTGTAGTGGCCGCCTGATAGAAATCTGCACTCTACTGAGTCCTTTTTTTCTGTTTGTTGTGTCTGGTTTAGAGCTGCACTGATCAACTTAACTTGCAATTTTGTGCTGTTGAAATGTATCAGACTGTACTAAGAGGTGTTTCTAATACTCAGCTAACTAATTTAGAACGCATTGCAGATTATATTTGCTGCCTTAATCTTTTTTTTTCTGTTGACATTAAAATTAAATTTGGCAAACAGTTAATAAGACTTACAATCTGTTTGGACTGCAGGATCGAACGGGACTTCCTGGTCAAAGGAGCCTCAAAGGTCTTGACTGTGACAACCTCCACCACAGCGCTGTTGCCATAGAGACCATAAACATCTTCTGCAAACTACAATGAAAAAGACACAAATATACAGATGTTAAATTCTTTAAAAAAAAACAAAAAAACGCAATTAGATTCTGTAAATAACAGCCTATTAAAAGCTTCTCCTTACTTTCTGCAGAACAGAGGTGAGAATGGCCGTGGCATCACGGTACTGAGGAGAGTCTTGGCCGTAGAGCCTGCTGAGCTCCTCCAGGCCCGACAGCTCCAAGGAGTACAGGTCAGGAGAGTGGTCCTTCGCCAAGTGTCTGTGTCTCTGCAGCTACAAGAGGAAGGGCAAAAGACACGTGAGCCAAAATACAAAAATGATCCTCATTTTCAGCCTGACCTCAGCTAACCAAGGAGGACTTACCAGAGCTGTGATGTCATGCAGGACTTGGACCTCAGACAGGAAGAGCAAATCAGCCTAGACAGCAGAAACAGTGGGGAGGTAAGAAAGAGAAAAACAGGTTCTTGAAAAATGTTCATTCAAGTTGAAACCAGAATTGCCATCGAACCAAACCAAATTCTGATGAGTTCATACCTGACTCAAAGTGGACATTTGTGCCAAATTTCAAGAAACTGTTTAAACGGTGTTCTTGAGAAATCGAGAATGATATGGATGCAAGGTCACAGTGACTTGACTTGAGCACCAAAATCTTGTTAGTTCATTTTTGAGTCCAACTGGACTTTTGTGTCAAATTTAAAGAAATTTCCGCTAGACAATCTTGAGATATGGTGTTCAAAAGAATGGGACAGACAGACGGCGGATAACCCAAATATATAATCCGTCCGACCTCGGCTATTGCTGATACAGAGGCTTAAAAATCAGTCTAAATCAGGTAAAATTGGTCACTGAACTCCCAGAAATCCGAGGTTTGATGATGCCATAAGTTATTTTTCAAGAGCACCATCAAAATATTGTGAATATTGTTTGCTAACTGCATGAGAATATTCATTTTAACACCCTATTTTGGAGGTAGAGCAGTGATGACAGTATGTACAATGTGGCCTCTTCAAATTCAAACCAGCAATTTTATCATGCTGGCCGTCACAAGTTTGCCTTTAAAACAAACATCAGTAAAATGATGGTGGTTGCGTGGGAACAGGGCCATAACTTGACAATATGAGACCCACAAAGCCAGTACATTCTTGTGTGGACACGCTGTGGCTGTTTGAAACTGACCTCTGCATTCCTGCTGAGCGAGTTGAGCGGCAGAGAAGCCAGCACGGAGCCGTCCTGAGACAGACGGGCACGGATCTGCTGCAAGGTGACTGGTAGGTCCTCAAACACAGCATTGGCTTTACCCAGCATATACAGCCTCTGAGAACGACAACAAACAGATTTTTAACAAAAACATATCAGTCTCTTAAGAGTGATGTCACAGTTGGCAGGTGTGTCCTGTTCTGTCTCAGTATATTTTCGTTACCTCCTCACTGGGGGCCAGCTGCAGCACCACAGGGGTGTCCTCAGCAAACAGAGAGTGCACCGTCTCTGCAACGCTGTCCAAGGTGAAGGGTACCGGCTGCAGAGAAGAAAAAGAACCACGGATTTAATAATTACACAGAACACTTCAGTTTTATATCTGATGTACAAAACACCATCATAAAGCCACAGTCCAGTCTGACTCACGTTCTCCAGGGGGAAAGACGCCACACTCTGAGGCAGAGTCAGGCTGTCCACTCCTCTCACCACCACCAGTACATTAGCCCGGGGACGCTGGAACAACGGACCGGCCTGAAGACCGGGCCAGGACAGATCCTGTACAAATTAACACACACTGTAAGGGGTAGGCCAGCAGGATCACACGCATACACCTGCAATAACTGATTTTTCGGGGGGGGGCAGAAAAAAGTTGTCAACAGGCGTATCATCAATATAAAAGAATAAATAAGGCTCCCATGAAAATTTATTCGATTACCTCCACACGTGTAAACAGACATGTTTGAGGAAGAGCTAATGCCCAAAACGTCACACGTGGAGGAAACTGAACACATTTTCATGCGGACTTTATTTTATCTTTCACAGCTATTTCTGCTTGGTCCAGCACCTAGTTTAAAACACCTCTGGATGTGCTCGCTGCTTGAACTTTTCTCAACTATAATATCATCATCTTTTAAGTTGCTATGATAAACATGTAAGCAAACATAAGCTTTTCTGCAGTTACAGAAAAGCATTATGAATTATTTAGAGTCGTGTTTCTGACCACAATTAACTCTCTTCTAGCTCTGATTTGGTCTCCAAAAAATCCCGACATATCTTTTTCTTTAGATGCTAAATGCTTCTGTATTTTTTTAGCTGGTTACTTACTGTGTCTCACTGAGCAAGAAGTGTACAGTAGCATTTTAGAGCTTTTCAGCTGAAAAAAATTTTAAAAAACGATAAGGTGAGAGTAAACCAAAGCGGTACGGTAAACAGTAAAGCTAAAAAATGACCTGAAATACATTCATGAGGCACACAGACATTATTTAAAGAAATATCTGTTATAGGCCAACCCTAAAGACAATTAAAAAGCACCTCTTGAACGGAGAAGCCCATGGTTAAAGCCACCAGGTCAGGGATCTTCTCTCCAGAGACGGGCCAGTCTCCTTTCTTAAAGGACACAAACTCTGGAGACTGCAGCACCGTTAAACTGTCTCCATGAACACCTGTGGGGAAAATGAGAGAAATAACACAAACTTTCCTTTAAGGGTCCTGGTAATGGATAATGATAATGGTATTGTGTAATACTATATAACAAGAAACCAAGATATTTTCCAAGACAGTTATCATACCGTAAAAACCTCATACCCATGCAAGCCTACTTCATTTTGTGAACGTTTGCACATATTCTGGTCAATATCTTGCAAATTCCTGCACACAATGTGCAATATTGAAAAAACAACGACTCTTTCATTTAAAAAAAGATATACTGTACTATAGTATTTTTGCATAATTTTTATTGTATTTTTTTCTAGTCTGCATTTTCTTCTTGAGTTTTGCAGTACTCTGCTGTCTGTCATTGACAATCCATCCCATCCCCTTCATTACTCTATTCAGAGACAGCGCAGCTCGTTTTCTAACAGACTCCCGACTCTTTAACAGAGCCCCTCTATGTGGCAGGTGAACTCAACATCTGCACTGGACTCACTGATCATTGTCTCTGTTGCACATCTGCATTTGCACATTTGCTATGTTAGCACATCCATCTTCACTTTTTGCCCATTTTTTCTTTATTATTGCTTTTCTGAATCTTTTTGGCTTTTTTGTTTGTTCTCTGTACATACTGAGGTATCTTTATTTAGGGTCCGTGCACCGAAAGGTGCACGGACCCTATTTAAGCTGAAGGAATTACTATTATTATTATATTATTTTTCTTATTTGAACAAATTAGACAAATTTTTGAGGGCCTAAACATGCTCAAAAAGTCACAAAATGTTTAAATTTAAATTTTTTAAAAAAATGCCTCAAGATTGCCACCTAACAGACTTCAACAAAGGAGCCCCTGTGGTACAATTCACCTAAACATACATAAATTGGGAGGAGTATTGAGCATTACAGGACAAACAAAAAAGTCTCTTGGAGCCATACTCTAAACCCAACAGGACGTCCACCATTTTCAATTGAAAAACAATTTTCTACAATTGTTTGCAGTTTTTCTGATCCAAATACTCCTACAGCTTTGGCCGGATTGACTTCAAATTTTGAAAATCCTATCTTCAGGTGGGCGAGACCCAATATTATTATTGTTACTGTATATATATATATATATATATATATATATATATATATATATATATATATATATTTATTCTATTTATTCTATCTTAAATGCCTTCCTTTGTATTTAAATTTGCATTATTTTACCTTTTTAACAAAGGCTGTATTCAGTTGCTGCTCTCTTATTTGCTGCTGTAACAAAACAATTCCCCCCATGGGATTAATAAAGTATATCTATTCTACTTGCTTTTTTAAAAATTTTCCTTCACTATGTTTATTGTTGTGAACCAAAACACCAGGGTAAATTACATGTATGTGATAAACTTTGTCAATAAACCTGATTTAAATGACTCTCTTCTCCTCTTCAGCTGCTGTTTTGCAATAAAAGAAAGTAGTCTCTGTTTAATGAGAAGCTGTGACACATCTGTTAATGTGGTGTTATGACTGCCTTTCACTGATATGTTACTTGTACATGACAGAAAGCATATTTTTTCTCCACAGGCTGACTGGACCTCACGGGTCAGAGTAAAGACATCAGTCCTGCAGTATTATCATCACAGCTCAGAGACATAAACTCGTGACTCCTGATGATGAATGTTAAAGAGGAACCGTCCGTTTACAGCCTGTCACATGACTGCTCGGTCCTGAGTAAATCAGCAACCAGAAACAAGGAAGCACATAAATGTATGTTTCTGTCTTTCTTAACATGAGCATTTTGTGAACATTTCCAACAGGAAATACATGAATGTCCTCACTTTTAGCGTTTACAGCCTGCTAACGCTTTAAATATTAGCAACAGGCTAACAGTATGGTGTTCAGTTTTTAAAACGCGTGTTAAAATCACACGTAGATGTTAAAACCCACTGCTTGAAAGTACAGCATTATTATATGACACGTTTCCATTCATTTAAACGAGACTCTTAAACCAAACATACGGTTTAATAAGGAGCTAAACGGCGACGCTAACGATGTTTCAAGCTAACGTTAGGTTGTCATTTACAAGTACGGTGGATAGATACGATTATAACGTCATATTTATGTGTAAAATTATCTCAAAAATGGTGGAACATGATTATCTGTCGATGCACATTTCTCACCGGTGGAGACAAGGCAGCAGAGGGCAAACACGGCGGAGAAAAACAGCCTCCATCCTTCGACAGTTTGTCAGCGACATCTTTCTCCTCACTGCAGCACAGATCAGCTGACCTGACGTCACCGCGCCGCACAGCACCACGGGAGAATATCTGTCAGAGGAGTAGCGCAGAGTACTCCAAATACTGACAGTACATAAAGTACATGCATGTAGACATTATATATACAGTGCAGCGGCTCAGGTTTATCATTGACAGTGATGTGTACATATTTGTTTTTGTTTGTTTGTTTTTTAACTTTTACTTTTAAACATTATTATAACTAGACACTTTGTGTTTTATTTCAGGCACTTTGTATTTTATTTCAGACACTTTGTATTTTATTTTGTTTCACGCACTTTGTATTTTATTTTATTTCAGACACTTTGTATTTTATTTTGTTTCAGGCACTTTGTATTTTATTTTATTTCAGACACTTTGTATTTTTTTTTTTTTATTTTCACTTATTTGCTCCGTTGTTGTATTCTTTTTTGCTACTGTATTTCTGGAGCAATCTGGCACAAGAATCTCCTTTGGGATTTATAAAATTCTGTTTTATCTTGCCTTATAAATTAAACAGTAAAATATAAACACGCACGCACACATACACACACATATATTATTTATCCAATGTTAACTGTTTGTCAGACTGATGGCTTTGGGTAAGAATGCATTGTTCAGATTACTGTTATGTCATTTCTTCCTGAAGTTGATCCTTAATTTTGAAAAAATCTAATTGCTTCACTAAAACTTAGTACAAAAAAATTCCAATTTCATTTTAAACAGATGTTTTTATACAATGCATTTAAGTATTTTGATTATGCTACAATTCTATTCAGTTCTATTTTTTCTAATTTATTTATTATTGACTATGTACTTTTGTTTGTTCATTTTCCTATAGCTACTTTTATTTTCAGATTTTAATGATATAACAGATATTTTTTGTATTTTAGATTCATTTTTATTGGTATCTATTCATTTTTTTAAAATTTTTTTTTATACGTCTACTTTATGAGGTTACTTTGATTTTTAGATTTCTATTGACTTTTGTACTTTTGACAATTGATTGATGCTTTTTGTTAACATGTTCTCTGATCTGTAATGTTGTGTTCTACTAAAGGTTAATAATGCAAAAACAACAAAAAAAAACCACCATGAACCGCACAGTAACAAACATATATTTGCTGCTATTCGGCTACATTTTACTGACAAATGGGAGAAACATTTCACAGCAGAGTGGGTGATGATGACGCAGGGTAATCCTCACAGAAACGTATGGCCTTTTTTCACACCTTCATGATGTCCATTTATGAAGCCATCATATCTGTTGATGTCCTATAATTACATCCTGCTGTTCAGTAAAGAGGGATGTTAGTCAGAGAGGAGCTCTTCGGGCTGAGCGTGACCCTCCTGCACCTCCTGCCTCAGGATGTGACTCTCTGACTTCACTGTTTGGGCTGAGAAACTCAGGTCTGTGAGCCTGCACCCATTTTTTTTCCTGCATCTGAATTATCTGCCTGACAGCCTCTTGCCACTCCGTAACCTTCACCTGGATATGTGAGATGGGCCGAAACTGCAGCCAACAACTCACCAAAGCTCTCTGACCTGTGCTGCTAAATAAAACCAGCATTCTTAGTCGTGTTTTTAAAAGAAATCTTAAGATTGTGTCAGAGCCTGATGATGATTTGATGATGGTCTGCGTTTTCCTCAGAGGATTTCTCCAGGGGGTTTATTCATGTCTCAGAGACTGGATTGTCCATGTCCTTCTCTAAAAGCTCTATTGTCAGCTTGTGGATCAGCTAACCCCTCCTCTGAATTTTGGCCTGATCCTTTGGCGGCCTGCCAGGGATCTGTTTGCACCCACTGTGCAGAGATAGGGCAGCCGGGTGTTAAGTTCGGAGTCTATCTGCCCTTTACTTCAGTTTTGTTGAGGCTCGTGATGCTGACGCACTCAGCTGCTCGTTTAATGGATTCTGCAGAGACTGATGGCTTTTTATCTACGGCTCCTTACTGATTGGACACATTCATGTGAGCAAAGATAAAACACTGATTTTTTAAAATTCAAAGCATATTTAGGATGTAATGCAGGCCACTGCTGGATTAGCCCAATAGGGATCCTCAAATCAGGCGTGGGTGTAGACTGCATTGTATAGGGGGTCAGTGAGAGATGTTAGTGGGTAATACTTGAATGAGTCCATCTATAGGGGTTTATGCTGAGCTGTTTCGTGTTTTTAACAAAAGCTTTTCAAAAAAACCACCTCAATTTTGTGCCTTTTATGCACTGTGGTTGTGATACTCAACTTACAGCCTGCAGGCCAAATCTGGCCCCCCATCGTGTGCCTGGTGCCCCCCCCCCACACCATTTTCTAATTCACAAAAAGTAAAATAAAATAAAGATGTTCACACTGTGGACTCTTTTTGTATGTTATGTATACATAAGGTGCCAGAGTGAATAAAACAGCATCAAATAGAGCTTGTTTATCAAAATAAGTGTCAGTGGTGGATCCGCCGCACCTCCAACAGAGGTCCAGGCTAAGCCCCTACTGTCCTAAAATCAGGGAAATGTCCCAAAATCCTAAAAATGTCCTAAATTTGTAAAAATGTCCTGAAATCCAAAAAAAATTTGGGGGCTAAAGATGCCAATGTTTGGATATATATATATAAATACTGTATGTGTGTGTGTGTGTGTGTGTGTGTGCGTGTGTTTATATACATATATACGGTTAAAATTTCCAAACGGAGAAGCCACAACTTCTAACAAGTTTGCGTTAACAAATAAGTAAATTAAAAAATTTAAGATTTTTTTTTTAAATTAAATATTAATTACAATTTTGTTAAAATGGCATAACATTTGGTGAAGAGTGCATTATGACTTTTATTTCTGTCTTAATTGGGGACTTGCAGGCAAGGACTTGAGATTTACTTCTGATTTGCAAAGCAATGACTTCAAGAAAAACTTCTACACAAAAGTTGCTGAAGGCCAAGTACATTCACTAAGTAATACTAATTTTTGCACACTGGAGGGCGCTGCAAGCCGCAAACCTTTCAGCATAAAGAGGCAGCAAACAGCAGCTGGCGAGTCGTTCAGTCTTGGCTGCAGCATTAAATTGCGCGACACCTTCAATACAAAAATATTCCAAGAGATGGCAATGTAGGATTGTGTTGATGATCACACCTCAGCGCCACACAGGAGCGGCTTACAATAATTAAGCGAGAAGATTCAAATTTGACAGTGCAGCCGGAAAAACTTCAGCTCTCACAGCTGAATTTAATTCAGCACAGAAAATAAAAGCTCAGAACACATGATTCATCTTGCAGTTTGTATATTTATTTTAAAGCAACTTCTTTTGTAAAATATAAATACAAATTATGAGATATTTTAATTACAAAGTTAAAACAAAAATGAACACACCAAAAATTACTTTACTGCAGTAGCCTCCCTGTTATATACAAGCTCTGTGCCGAAGGGTAAATATCAACATTATCTTAAAACTTTATTATACAAACAATTCTGTAGTTTTGCATGTTAAATTACAGACTAAACAGGAAGCAAAACTTGAACATTAAAATAAAAAAAAGATACAACAGAATCGCCCCTGAGGCTTGAGCGAGCGCTGAAGTCTGAGGAGAAAAAAAACAAAAAAAAACAGGACATCATGTGCTTCCTATAAACACAAATACCACATTCAACAGCACAGTCTCAGTACTATCCTGTACAGCTACACACATGCACAATGTGCTGTGCGCTCACACGCTCCGTCCAATCGCTGACAACACGACGACACTCTGTTGCCATACAAAATCTTTCAGAGAGGAGTCGTGAGCAACATCCAAAAGAAAGAAAATCTCTATATCTTTTATATATATATATATATATATTATTTATTTATTTATTTATTTATTTATACATATATTAATTTATAAAAATAAGACCATTATTAAGTCTATTGAGTCACAAATGTATTGATCCTCAGTTAACGGAGGGAAACGTTTAAGCAGCCTGGTCAGCCAGCAGGTCAGTCCGTCTGTACAGTGCTGGTCCAGAGCAGCGTGGGAACTACAGGCTAAGGCAAATCATCGTCACCCCTGCGTGGTTCTAAAGCAAACTGCAGTCGGTAAGGATCAAGGTCCGGGTTTAGTGGCTCCAGGGGTCAGGAGGAGCCCAACTTGCCAATAGCCTTGATTTTGTCCTTCAGTTTGTCCCCTGGGTGGTCCCAGCGGTCGTCCAGGCACTCCAGTGTGGAGCCCAGAAGAGCGGCCAGCTCGGCGCTGTCCTCCACCAGGTCCAGCAGGTCCTTGCTGTCCGCGTGGAAGCCCTCCAGCTCCTCCGGGCAGGAGAAGAGCTGCGACAGGGAGGCCTGCCGGTAAAACTCGGCCTCTGCGACCGTCACAACCTCCATGTGGGGGAAGGCCTGCCGGAAGCCGCGGCCTGACATCCGCAGCCGACGGAGCACGTCGGACAGTAGCAACCAGTTTCTCGGCCTGAAAGAGAAAAATCAAGCGGTGTTTAGGAATGAAGGCTGACAGAGACGCAGTTTTTATTCAGTTACAGGGTTCTTACACGTTCTCATGGACAAAATTTGAAACTTTTTCATGACTTTTAAAGGACCCATAATAAAAATTTCATGATGATTCACAACGTATAACATGAAAATAACTGTATTTTCATACTTTACTCCAAATGTTTAGCGTTATTTAAGACAGTTTGTGGACACTGAAGAGTAGAGCTCCCAGTTTCGGTCAGTGACAGCGACAGTTTGGTTGGTTGGTCAGATGGTTTAGAAAAAAAACACGAAAAACCTGTGTTCCTTTCAACAACCATGCTTTTCTCTCAGAGCATTTAAAACAGCCGCTTTTACAGTCTGTTCAAGGTGGGAAATCACACATTCATGCTGCGTTGTTGTTATATATAACAGGTAAAATCGTTGAGTACGGGGACAGAGCAGCGGAGGTAGTAACAGCGCCACATTACAGCCGACAGGACAGAACCGTAAGCTCGACGGGTGTTTTGACGTTTTGACGGCATGTTGTGCATGCGGCCCGCCACAGGAGATTTAAAAAGCAGCCAGCAGCTGTTGCAACTAACTCAAAGAAGAAGAACCGTGTAAATGGTTTAATGTGCTTAATGCCAAAATGTGTAATTAGGAGATGTTGGAATTCTAATTTTTTCAAACGTTTCCAAAATTTTGCACAATTCTACAAATTCCATGACTGTGAAGACCCTGTGCTGAGAGTCCGATCTTGAGAAAACTCACCCTTGAGAGAGGGACACTTGGATGTTGTAGCAAGGCAGCAGAGGTCGGTCGGAGAACTCGAACTCAAACACCTCCCTCTTATCGTCCTCCTCCTCGTCGTCTGGGCCCGGGGGGTCGGCCAGGATGTCGTACACGCCGCCTTCTTCGTTTGACTCTGAGATACACAAAAAAAGGGGCAAATAACTTTTAGTAAGCGTCCACGTGATTGTGAAAGACGTGTATCGCTCAAAGCTAGAGGACACTGAGGAAGAACTTAAGTCTTTGTAAGCAGTAAAACAAACAGAGAGCTGATCAGTACTCACCGCACACAGCGCTGCCATAGAATTCCCAATAAAGCCCTGGGTCGTCATCTGAGCGGCCCTGAAGGTCAGCAAAATAATCTATGGAGAGAAGAGAGGAGTGAAGCCGGTTATACAAGAGCTGGAGCCCCGGGGACAGGCAACGAGGCAAAATACAATTGCCCTTTAAGACTACAGCAGAAAAATGGATAAAGAGCGGAGTAAAATAGAAGAGGAGGAGGAGGAGGAGGGGCGGTGTCAGGAGAGAAAAGAGAAACAAACAGAGCAAATGTTTTGGGGGAGGAGGGGTGGGGGCGCCGATGGTCAGGGGCCAGCGGCTGTACCACGGGGGAGGAGAGCGACTGTCTCCGCTGGGTTAGAGCTGGGTCAGTTCAGAGCGGGGCTGCCAGGAATCAAACAAGAACCACACACAGTCGCTGAGTCCACACACACACACACACACACACACACACACACACACACACACACACACACAGAGCGAGCGAGCTGGAAACAAACAAGCAGAGGGAGCTGGATAAGCACACACAGCGAGCGCAAAGTGTGTATTCAGCACGCGCGCGCGCGCACACACACACGCACAGAGCGAGAGCTGGGCTTTGTGCCAGCGCTGAGGCGTGGGGCGTCTGGCGTGTGTTTGGAGGGATTAACGGCCTCCAGATGAGTGGGACCAGGTGGAGGGAGGGCAGCAATCGCTCGCTCTCGCTCATTTTCTCCGGTGCTCGATCTCCCTCGCTCCCTGCTCTGTCAATCTAGCAGCCATCGATCTATCCATCCACGCTCTTTTCAAAATTCAACACCATCTTTACAGCCGTCTACATATAAATCTCCCTTTTGCACTCAACCTGTTCACCCTGCTGCCGACCGTGAACTTACACCTGTTCATTCTCGCCCGTCTTTTCTCCCGCGCCTTGTCTCCCTCACTCCGCTCTGTCTCAGATTATCGGTTTTAACTAGCTGCATGTTCATGTATTATTAAGCAGCTGGCTACAGGGAAAGCGTGCGCCTCTGTGTACGCTTTCATTTCCTCCTCCTGTACACAAACTCGTGTTGTCTGGCACACGAGCCCTCTCGACATTCAACGGCCCAAATACGGACCACGTCAGGCTCTGGTGTGGCAGCCTCGTGAAAAGACACACTCAGGCGCTCACACGCACGCATACAAAAGCAGAGTCTCCAGCCAGAGCGAAGCCCGTTTCCGCACGTACGCTGAGCAAACACAGTTGGCGTTGCTAAGTAACCAGATAGAGGAGCTCAGAGGCAGCAGCACGCACCCCGGCGGGCTGAAACTCCCTGTCTAACAGGTGGTCGAGGGGTGGGGGAGGGTGCCGGAGGGGAAACGGGATGACAGAGACAGGCATGTCTTGTAGTGACGGTTGGGAGGTGGAGGATGAGGCTTTGCAGAGAGAGACTCATACCAACAGGTTGCTCAGAGGTCAGAGCAGCGAGAGAACAGCAAACAGTGAATGAGCCACCACTGGGGCAGGTGGGAACTCGATCGCTGACCGATCTTTACAGCAATTTACTCCTGCCCCACCTCGACATTCACTCTCTGCTGTACCTGCTGCCTAAAAACCCTTTTATCTCATTTCTATTCCCTCTTTTTCTAGAATTTGTGATTTTATTACTTGCGGTCAAAGGCACATTTAAATTCAAATTTCATGGCTTTTGCATTCTAATTTGACTGCATGAGGGAAGAAACTTTCAATGACTGCACTCTTTGCAAAACAGTTCACTGAATAACATTGTTGTAATGCACATTTTAGTGAGGGTTAAGGTGACTTAATTGGGGTTTTAGTGACTAAAGGCCTTACATCAAGCCTATATTTTTTCGTCCAGAATCTTTTCACATTTAACAATAAATACAACCTCAGGCTGGGTCGATTACATTTACACTGACTATGAGACTACCATTTGTGATTTAAGTTTTTGGAAAAGGTTTGGGGTTTTTTTTGCATCTTTTCACAGCCGTCAAAGGGCTTTCATCTCTTTTTAATTCACTTTTTTTCTAGCATTTGTGATTTTATTACTTGCCGTTAAAGGCGCATTAATATTCAAATTTCCTGGTTTTTGCATTCCACTTTGCAAGAGGGAAGAAACTTTCAATGACTGCACACATTGCAAAACAGTTCACTTCATTACATCACTGTTTTGTACATTTTAGGCAAAGAAACAGACCTCTGGGTAAGATAGAGAGAAATTTACCATATTTATTTATACATACTATCCACATTGTTATGATTAGAAACTGGATGACAATCGGCAAAGTATCTCCTTAAACATTAGTCCTCAAATCTCCCAGTCCTCACTTTATTCTACTCAGGAAATTACATCTGAATCAACAGATCATTCCTGACTTAACTGTGTCTATGGCTGCATTTGACGAACAGGGATCTTACCAGTGAGGAAGCGCTCCATGCTGTCGCTGTGGGTCATCTTGAGCAGGCCACGGCCAGAATATGTGGCCAAGGTGGGGTCAGCGCCATAAGACAGCAGGACTCGCACCACGTCCAGGTGGTCATTCTCCACAGCGTCGTGAATCGGCCTAAACACACACACACACACACACACACAAATGTACATTAATTTTAACAATAATGTGCATCAGCATTTACAACATACGTATGGCCAAAATTACTCTATTTCAGGGTTCCTACAGCTTAAGGCAAGTAAGATTTAACGCTTTCTAATGCCACTTGGAAATTATTTTACATTGACTTTCTAATAACTAAAATACAACCAGGACAATTTTATTTTGCCCAAATGTTTATTGTGACAAAAACATGACTTTTTTGTTTGAGTTTGATTATCTACGTCAAATTCTGGAAAAAAAACTCTTTTTAGAGTGGAGCCCATTGAAGACAATGAACATATTATGTTATCATAAAGGCATCTGTTTAGTTTACCAACAGAAGTGGGAAATATCTGGCATTTCTGTTTTCTGGATGATTTTGTGTTTCTCAATCTGCATGTGAGATCCTACTGCTTGTATTTTTTTAAAGATAAAAAAAAAAAATGTTACCAAATTTGAGATTTTGCAATGCAACATAGAAAGAAAGATTAATCAAATCCTTCTTCCCATGTCTGAGCATTTTTAAGATTTTTGAAAGATTGATTTACGTTAATTTAATACCAATTAAGGCCTTATTTTCAGATTAATGAATTCAATGCCATTTAAGACTTTTTAAGGATCCGCAGGAACCCTGTTTTTGTCTAAATTGCGTTTAAAAATGTAGCGTGGTGCAATTAAAACATTAAAAGTGATAGCTTGTTTTTTATTCTAGCAGTATAACCTACTTTGTACTTTGCTGCTCTTTCTGCACGTCCCTAATAATCGCTCCATGTGCATGTACACAATGTGAATGCAACTGATAGATTTGCAAGACAGCTAATTCTTCTTAGCGACGGTCTCACTTATGTTACTGTGATATGAATATTGTAAATCTGGTAATGGTTTACTGAAAGCTGCTGCACAATGCACCTTTAAGACCTGAGCACAGTTTCTTAGAAAAGACCCCCTACTGTAAATTTTAATAACGCAGCAATGAAAGCAGTAGCCTTTCCCATTTAAAACCGCAGCTAATCCCTCAAATCACGGCCCTTGCCAAGCAAATATAAAAAATCAATCCCAGAAACTTTGCTATGAGCAAACTCGAGTGACTTAGTGATGACTAAGCTCTGGCTTGCCTTATTAGGGCATGTAGAAATTTGCATTGTGCACAGGAGATATGTTTATGCAAGTTTCAGTGATTGTGTGTGCTTATGCATGAATGTGTTTGTTTACCTGGTGCCATCCTGTGCACTGCAATTGATGTCCGCCCCGTAATCCAGCAGGTGTTGGACTATGCTGAGCCAACCGCGGGCGCACGCCTCGTGGAGAGCACAGTAACCGGCGTAGTCTCTGTGATTCACCTCGCATACTCTGTTCTCCAGACAGTACAGCACCACCTCCTAAAGAGAGCCAACACAGAGCGAGAGTGGGGTTTAGAGTGTGAGATTGTGTGTGTGTGTGTGTGTGTGTGTGTGTGTGTGTGTGTGTGTGTGTATTTATGTGTGGCGACAACCCAAGCAACACAAGACCAAACACACGAGTCAGACGGAGCAGACACATACGCAAACAGTCCTTCCCTTTACAGTTCCTGTGGGAGAGAAATTAGGGAAAGGAGGAACTGAGTGTGTTCCTGTGCTGGACAAAAACACACACACACACAGACACACACAAATGCTCCATAATACTAGAGCTGGCGCCAAAACACATCGAGGAGACTAAGTGTGACTCAACTGTATTTAGCCTGCCAGATTCTGCTTGTGCATGTGTGCGAATGCGTGTGTCTGTGTGCCACGGCTGGGCCTGGACGCCACTGTGGCAGCCAGTTACGATGGTTGGGCTCTGAACACAGCATAATGGAAGCGGAACAAAGAGATTTGATAGAGGCGCTCAAGAGCTGGAAGCGTTTCCTCTGGTCTAGGGCTGTGACAGTTGGGCATCCAGCACTAAGTAGTCAGACTGGTTTTTATTGGACTGGAGCGGCGTCTGCTGCTACCAAACAGAGGGGAGACAGAGGAGATAGGGAGCAGTCCATCAACGTGTTGATACGGGGCCTGTGCGAGCCAAAGTGTGTGTTTCAAAACACTTTGGGTGTATGCTTGTATCTGTGTGAATATGCAACTTAGGTTACATCCACATTATTTTGTTTTCATTTTAAAACAGTTTGAAAATGAAAACAATTTTTTGGACAGAGTGTTTTAGCTGCGTTTCAGATACAATCTCTGTCTATACTAATACGCCTGAAAATACGCATCATGTGACCATTCACGTACACTATGCATGTGCGTCTAAGCATCAACAGGAAGCAGATTGTCCACTCTTCTGTTGGTTGCTTAGTTACCATGGATTATACTGCGGAGGAAGAACATCGATGGTGGGAACTAGGACCAGAGATTCCTTTGCTTGGACCAACAACAAAGTGGAACTGTTGCTAAAGTAACACACAAGTACATGGCGGCCAAGGCGGCAAAAAAACAGACTGGGAGTCGTTGCAAAGCAAATACAATAAGATATTCGAGCGGTAATGGGCACATTATCCATTGCCGGAGGAATCTACATCAATGGAAGTGGAGCGCCAACTCAGGATGGATGAAATCGCAAAGGTAAGTAGACTGAATTTTAATGTTTAGACTGGGCACATCGTGACTTATAAGACCCAGTCACAAAGCAAATATAGGCGTCTGCATTATGGCTTTCAACAGTCTCTCTTTCCAGACTTAAACGCAATGCTGCAATTTTCAAGCTAAAACGAGCTCAGCAACATTTTAAAAGGTCTCAGCTTTAAGGCCCACAAAAACCACACAAAACTCAAAGAGCTAGCGGCGACAAATGACGGCTTTTGCGTAGCCTAACATCGCCTGTGTCTCCACCAAAAAATTGCACCTGAACACACTGCAAAAAGCACAGCCAACAAGTGCGTACATCCTTCTACTGCGTAAGAGGTTATAACTCTCCCTACCAGCAGGTGTCAGTAGTCTGTATTCCGTATTCAAAAAGCAAATCGAAGAGACCGAGAGAAACGGATGCAAGACGCTAGTTAGCCAATCAGCACATTAACAACACAGCCTAATGTTGAAAAAACAAATATTTATTGTACATTATAGCAAACAATTACACAATCACAAACTATTTCTGCAAAAGAGCTTGATAGCAAAAAAAAACAAGACAAAAAAAGTACCTAATAAAACAAGTGTTTTTATCTCACTCCCTCTTGACGTTAGCCCTTTGTTGACTTTCCGCACTTCAGTCTCTCTTTCCATGAGCTCAGCTGAACTACAAATCAAAAGTGACTTAATTTATCTGCATCTCCATCACTGACTCATAGTGCTCAATCGGCCACAAAAACAACAACAGAAAAAAAGCTGACTAGTTCCATCAGTGTGGAGCACATTGCAAATAAAAGCAAGACGGACACTCACCGACAGCCTGACATTGACCTTGCTGACTGTCTGCTTGGTGTGTCAGGGCCAGTAAGGCTCATTTATTCTCACTTTACGTTCTAAAATGGATTTGTCCATTTCATAACATTGTAAATGTCACTGCCCTCATACATTTACGCGTTGTTTATGATGGCATAGATACACCCAATACAGGGCAGTATTAGGCAGAATCAAAAGTTTTACACAACAAAGGTGACGGTGGCAGTTGTGATATTGTACCTTTAAAAAGGAAGTCTGTGCTGCCATTATATACATCACAATACATAAACAGATCGTTTTTCTCCCTCATTTCACTATATATTACTATACATTATCAAATATTACAGATTGTTGTTACTTTCATGCACAAATAGGGACGAAATAAATGCAGAGTTCAGGCAGACGACTCTTTCAGTCTCTGTCTCCGTATGTAACTGTGAGCATAAATGAGCCCTCGGGCATTCAAAAACACTGGAGTAGTGTGGTCACTGACGTAGCTCAAGTTTTGAAATCACAAAACGAAAATGTATTGGTGTGAATGTAGCCTCTGTGTGGGGTGAACCCACGTATTTGCAGACGCTTGGAAAAATAAACAGAAAACACCAATTTTTTTATCTATGTTTATATATATTTATATATATCTGTGAATGCAAGACTCATATATCCACACTCACTCATACTCCGTCCTGCTAACAGTCCTGTGCCGAGGGGAGGAAAACTGCTCATCTGAACCTGGGGAATGACTCCAAACTTCCATTTCTATGCTAATTCTAGCCTGCCGTCTAGTCCAAGTATTTATCTCTCTCACTCTTTCGGCATAGGGCGGATGGAGGGAGGAAGAGGGAAGGAAAGGCAGGCGACGGGGAGAAAACAGGCTGACGGAGGGATAAGGAGAGGGCTAGAGAGGGCAGAAGAACGGGAGAGGAGCGAGGCAACACCCCAACAGATGACAGATTAATGAATCTGTGGATGAAATCTGCCGGGGCTGTCCTCTGGGCTGCAGCTGATAATAACAACAGATGAAAGGGTGGGGTATGGTGGGTGGCAGTGGTAGTGTGAAGTGGGTGGAGGGGTGTAGTGACAGGAGTGAACAGAGGACGGTCGAGCCGGGGAGGAAGGAGAAACAATGAGGAGAAAGGGGGAGCAGTGGAAAGCGGGAGCAAGAGAAAAGAAGTGAGCAAATGTGAGCAAGAAAAAGTGTGAGAGAGAGAAAAAGAGAAACGAGGGGGAGTGGGACAGCGCTCCAACTGGTTTTCGCTCGCTGCCAACACTCTGTTTGCCTGCTGGAGAGAGATTCAGGAGCGCTGTGCCGAAGCTCCCCTCTGGGGGATTCCACTCGCTCCGTGTGTGTGTGTGTGTGTGTGTGTGTGTGTGCATGAGTGTGTCTGTCTGTGTGAGTGAATGAGAGCAAGTGTTGGAGAGACTGACGGGTAGAGAGTGTCGATATGCAGCTTGCCTCTGTGTGTGTGTGTGTGTGTGTGTGTGTGTGTGTGTGTGTGTGTGTGGCGGGAAGCCGGGGCTCTCGTGCTAAGCTCCTCGCTCTCTCCCAGCGATATTAAACACGGCTCCGGAGGTTTAGCGCTACGCCTCCTCCACAGCCTCACACACATACACGCACACACACATACTCGTCGGCAGCGCAAAATATGCGTGCGAACACACACACACACACACACACACACACACACACACACACACACACACACACACACACACACACACACACACACACACACACACACACACACACACACACACACACACACACACACACACACACACACACACACACACACTCTTCCGCAGTAAAATGAGACACCACTCCCCCCCTCCTCTCTCTCGCTCTTTCCCTCCGTCCTCTAATCTCCCTCTCTAGAATGCTTCCCTGCGCTCGCCTGCAATCAATGCATCACTCAGACATTTAACCCCTTGCAGCGCTGCCTCGTATGCTCCTAAAATACAACAGATGTGTGTGTGTGTGCATGTGTGTGTGGGTGTGTATATATAAATGTGTATAACATGTGCAGGTGATACATGATAAGTGGCTTTCCCTGCACTATGAAGAGTCAAAAGTCAAAGCAAAGAAGTGCGTGCTGAGACAACTGAAGCGTGTGGATGTTTGTTTGTTTAATGAGCGTGTGTGAGTGTGAGTGTGTGTGTGTGTGTGTGTGTGTGTGTGTGTGTGTGTGTGTGTGTGTGTGTGTGTGTGTGTAAAATCCAGCCTGCTGTTGACAGACTGCTGAGGTAACAGAGGAAGCTTGAGGATGTGGCCTCTGATGATCTCAGATAGTTTTAATTAATCTCACACTGGCGCACACGCGTGCTGTTAGCTCGAAGAAAAATAAAGAGGAAAAGTCGTGATCACCTGTTTATATACAAAATATTTTGTCAACAATAAACACCTCCAGTCTGAACGTATTACCTGCACTGGAAATTATCGCTCAACAGCCACAACCCAAATGCAAAAACATGCCTTATTTAAATGTCCTTGTAATAAGGGAAAGCTTGGTGATGTAGTCAGGACTCATAGTTGCTGAGCTACTGCTGTTGGCGAGCCAGCCGCTAATGTACTAAACACTTCTTAAGCTAGCCCGATGTCAACATGATGGCACCAGAGAGCCAAAAAACACCAATCACCAAGCCTTGCCACAAGAGAGCTAACAACCAGTTTGAAAGCTAGCCGGCTCTGTCACAAACCGGGTAAGTTAAAATGGTAAATTCAAAGGAACATAATTTCCAAGCTGTTGCGGTTAGCGAGCCAGCCAATAAAAGACTACACACCAGCTACCCTGATGCTAGCATGATTGGGGGAGCAAAGTTTCATCCCCCCTTTTCATTTAAATGTGTGCATGTCCATTTGTATCATTCGGTGTCTCCTCTCCAAATGCAGAGGTTTTTTTTGCAGGAAATCATGAGTTCTCTTTTTCCTCAGCAGCACTGCGAGTCCGTTCAAAGGAGAGGAACAGCTGCTGCCGAGGCAAGTTAGATCCTGTTCAGACGCAGCAGAATCAACAATTAAGTTTCACTTTCAATGCACCTGACGCTCTGCTGCTCCGTCTGTCCCCAGAGCATGATCTAAACTCAGAGATCAAGGTGCAATCAGTTATCCGCCAGTATATATATTTCAACAGCGGTCTTAATGAATAGTCCAGCTCCAAAAATATAAAATCTATTTGATGGTTAATTGTGGCAGGCTGCCACAAATAAATGAATGTGTGGGAAAAATCCTGCCGTGTTTACCATGTAAGAAGTCTTGAACACAGATTCATGAACTCTGAACTCTCTGAAAATATCCACTTATAAGGTCGTAAATCCCACAGCAGGGGGGTGTTCGTATCGACTCTTCTCGTGACCATGGTGAACCATTTGAAGGCAGCATGTATCAACCACTGTATCAAATATAGATGACCAAACTAGTTGACTTTCTACCAGGTAGCTAACAACCAGAAGACAATTTTACATTGTGGCCAAAAGTGAAATTACACCTTCATGTGACACCATGAGGCCAAAAAAACCAAACTTTTTCCCACAAACTTTTTGAGTGCCAAAACACCTACAGAACGACTTGTTTCATGATCAGGATTTAATGCATTCGGTCCGATGACATTTCCAAAGTTGGCCACTTGGACAGAGTAAGTCTCTAGTGTGCGCTCTATGAACCCCCTAATGCACGGGTACCATCCATCGGTACATCACATGCCAAATGTAACTGGCGTTGAGATGTTTGAGGGCTACAGAAGACAGCGCTAGAAACAAAACTGATGGTGTCTGCTGAGGTGCTCTTTGGGTAAGATCCGTCTATGAGGTTGTAAAATTTAATTTGAGCAAGTCCAAAAATCTAGCTCTAGGCTTAGCCTAGCCTACCAGCAACATGCATATTAATGTTATGGCGCATTCCACGTTCCTCATATATTTCATTTTTTGTTTAAAAAAGTATATATTTCTACCAAGAGTCGACTGCAAACGCCTCAGTGATCTTGCACCAGCAACGGAGTTGTACCCAATGATATGAGGTGATGTTTGGCCTTGTTTGCTGTTTCCTCAAAGGGCGGCACTGTCAAGACTCTTATTGCTTTTGTTAATGCTATTGGTCAAATGCGCAAAATTGGAAGCCAAAATTCGACAACGCTGAATTTGTGAAGTCTATGTGGAATTATCTCACAAGCCAGTCCTCTAATTGTCAAAATTTCACAGTTGTGGTCGACTGGGCTCTTAAAATGCAATCTAGTTTTCCTCTTTACTCGGATCATACATGGATTTGAGAAGGAAAATCAGAAGTGATTCATGTGAGGAGAATAAATGACAGATTGCACCTTTATCTGAGCTTTCAATGGCTAGAGCTGAGGGGCCCCGGCACGAGGGGGAGAGGGATGAAGACATCCGCAGAATCTCTCCTCATTACCATTTCAAATGCTCAGAGAGCGAGGCAGACGAGGGAGAGAGAGAGAGAGAGAGAGAGAGAGAGAGAGAGAGAGAGAGAGAGAGAGAGAATAAAAGGGGAGTGAGGGAGGGGAGGAAGAAAGAGAGAGTGGGCTTTCATGTGCAGAGGCACGGATCGCAAAACTAAACGAACATGAAATATGCACGGTGTCGTCCGGGCATCGGGAACAGCGCAGGATAGTGCGCGTGTGTGTTAAATCACATGCATGTGTGCATGAGGTGATTCTGCATGTGCAGGTCTGTACATGAAAAAAAGAGATGCCTGTGCGTGCGCTTACAGGGCAACAACCGCTGTTTCGGCGTATGTGTTTGTAGTGAGCACGAAAGGCTCTGTCTGTGTGTGTGTGTGTGTGTGTGTGTGTGTGTGTGTGTGTGTGTGTGTGCGCGCGCGCGCGCGAGGTGATTTTGAATTTGCATGTGCAGGTCTGTGTGTGTGGGCGACAGCAGCGAGCTCGGAGACTCGTCGCTGTGTGCAGCATATGGAGAGGAACACGTCAGGATGCCTGTGCATGTGCGTAGTGGGTCATAACGGGTGTTTCTGTGTGTGCGTGTGCTTGTAATCAGTATGTGAGGTGTGTGTGTCTCTGTGTGTGTGCGTGCCTCTGTCTCTCAGGCCCTCATATCTCTCTGCCTGTGTGTGATAAGCCCAGAGCTTGCGGCGCTAAAACACCAGCGTGAGACAAGCGCTCTGTGCGTCTACAGGCTTGTATGCAAGCGTGTGTGTATGTGTGTGTGTGTGTGTAAGGCGGTATGCATAAATTGGTGTGTCTCTCTGCGCACGTCCTTGTGTATGTGAGTGTGTGTGTATGTGTGTGAGCCCCAGGGGTCTGCCCCAGGCTTATCACACACAGGCAGTGAGAGACGAGCTTCCTGAGAGAGAGAGAGGGAGAGAGAGAGAGAGAGAGAGAGAGGGAGAGAAAGAAAGGGAGGGAGGCAAGGGGGGAAGAGGAAGGCGGGGGTGTTGTTTGCGCAGCGGTCAGCGCCTTGTTTGTGTAGTCTCAGGTTTTCTCCCTCCCTCCTCCCTCTTTCCCTCTCCACACGCGGAGCGCAGGAAGGGAAAAATGCGAAGGGGGTGAGAGAGCGAGCGAGAGAGAGAGAGAAAGGACAGGGAGGGAAAAAAACGTCCGAGAGAGACGCATAAATCAGAGAGACGAGCCGGATTCTCTCCAGCACGGCTGACTGAACCCTGCTGCTGCCGCGCTGCACCCTGTGCATGTGCGTGCGTGCAAGTGCGTGTGTGTGTGTGTGCGCGCGCGCGCGCAAGCGAGGGAGAAAAACAGCCGCCGCCACTGCTAACCACAGTCACCACGGCACATTAGAGGGCCATTAGAACGCGATTATACTCCCAGTGCTTACCTCTCATTCACACTCCTGCTCTCTCTCAGTCTGACTCACACACACACATAATCACACACACACACCTCATCATCATAAATGTGTACAACAAACACACACAACCATAAAGCAACCGGTTAATGAGCAACAAAAGATACCTATTTACAGTTCTGTGAAGATACCTCTGCTGGTGATAAAAATTACGCACGCACGTATCGAAGCGGAGTGAGCGACAGGGCGCACGCACGCGGCACAATCTGCAGCTCAAGTGGCATAAAAAAACAACAACACTTGGATCGATAAATCAATTTGTAAAAATCTGTCAACAAGGAAGGGGGAGAAACGTTTAGGCTCGCAAACAGAAACACGAGGGGATGAGGGAGAGAGAGAGACAGCAGCGGGCCATCCAACTTTAATTAAAAGCTTTCAGAGCGATGGGAGTAGAGAGATTCAGTAGAATACACACCGATCTTTATTGTATGTGCGGAGAATGAAAGGATCTGGTTTAGGAGCGAGCGATCGGCAGCTACACACAAAGAAAGAAAAAAAAACTCACGATGCTAGAGAGAGGCAGCCAGCATCAGTCTCCGTATAATGATCCCACCGATCCCTCATGCTGTCTGCGCACGCACGTGCTTGTGCGCGTGCGCGTGTATATGTGTGTATGTGTGTGTGTGTGTGTGTGTGTGTGTGTGTGTGTGTGTGTGTGTGTGTGTGTCTGCGTGTGTGTCACACTTCGCCTCACGGAAAATTAATGAGATGTGAGAGCGGAGCGAGGCAAGAGAGGAGGGGAGGCGAGGGGAGTGTGTGTGTATGTGTGTGCGCTCGAGGGGAGGAGAGGAGGAGGAGGAGGAGGGGTGCCAACGACAATCTGAGTCACAAAGAGAGGAAGAGAAAGAGAGTGCTGAGAGGAAAGAAGGGGGAGGGAGGGAGCGGAAACCTGAGAGAGAAAGAGAGAGTCGCGGGCAAGAGGAGCAAAAAAAAAAAAAAGATGGAGTATGGCGAGAACAAAGCGTGCGTACGGGTGAAATGGAAGGAAATGGTGCAAAAAAGAGTGAGCTAGAGAGAGGAAGAATAGGACAGATGCAAGAGAAGAATCAGATGGAGAAAGACAATTTTAGTGAAAAAAAAAAAAAAAAAAGCCAAGCTGCCAGAGTCACAGACAGGAACAAAGTAGGGGAAGAAAATGAGCCCAATTTAAGAAGAGAGAGCGCAGATTTGGAAGTGCGGATGAAGTGTAAGAGTGTAAAATGTGAAGACAGAAATGAGGAGGGAGGACGGCTGAGCGGAGCCTTATTACCTCGTAGCCCAGCCGCGCGGCTCTCTGGAGCAGAGTCTCCCCGGCGTTCTTGTTCACGATCAGCCGACGAGCCTCTGGCGGGATTGGGCGCACCGCGGGGGGCTCGGCGGCGGGGATCCTGTGCACCCCCGCCGCCTCTGGTGGGACGCCGCCCGCTCTGCCGTTCGCCTGGGGCTGCAGCGAGGGCGGACAGAGCGCGGCGGGGGAGCAGGGCTTGACTGGAGAGCAGGGATAATGATTAGGAGAGGCGGCTCCCTTCCTCGCAGCGCCACGCTGCTCACTCAGCTGAGGAGAGAGGGAGAGAGAAAAGGAGAGTGTTACAGCCGCCGCCACAGAGCAGACGGGACACTCATTCACACACACACCAACACTCAAGGGCAGGAGGATGAGACAACACACACAAGGGATCGACAGATTATCGGCCTGGCCGATTGTTGGGGCCGATATTTGGCATTTTGCAGATTATCTGTATCAGCATTTTATTTCATTGATTGCTGATAAGATTAATTTATGAACATGTGCATAAGACACTCAACCAACACCAGGGAAGGCTGTCTGCAATACATGAAAACAAAGTGTCAGCAGAGCAACTTTTACTTTGTAAAACCTCAGACAGCTACTTTTATCAATTCGTTTTTTAATTAAATTTTCACTGAACTTTATAACAACAAGTTGTTGGGAATTTGCTGTATATTACATTGAAAGTTTCAGTTTTAATTAAACATTTGCTAAAGGCATTTAAACAAAGTTTTGTGTTGGAGTTTGCTTTATTTTAAATTTTTTATTGTAAGTGCATATCGGTTCTAAATATCTGTTATCGGTCTAAGTACCAATAATCGGTATCGGCATTGGCACTGAAAAGCCAATATTGGTCAACCCCTAACACACAAACACACAGAAGGTGATGTAGTTATGTGTATTAAAAGCATGGGACGATGTGAAAATTTCCTATCACGATTATCCTGGACAAAATAATTGCTGTTCACAATATTATTATGATTCTGTATTACAAATATTATCATATTTTATTGGTTTATGTCCTTGTTTACATTTGCATTGTCCTCAGAAGTAGTACTTTCAAATTTCATTGTACCTGAACAATGACAATAAATTCTTTCTGTTCTATTCTATTCCATTATTCTATTCTACTCCTTATCTTACATTTAAAAAAATTTATTTTTATTGTGACAATCTTTAAAAGCCAAGCTTTTCAACTATTCAAAAAAAAAAAGACTGCGGGGTTGACATGTGTTTGCAGGCCAACACTCAGTACGTTTACATGATGTTAGAAAAGTCGAATTATTGTGATAGTCCCACTAAAACTTGAATTGTAAAATACATGTAATGTTAGTTCGACTGAAATCGAATTTCTCGAAAATGGACTAACACACCTGATAATGCGCCTGGAAGTTGAGCTATTTCGTCATGTAAACATCTTAGTCAGACCTTAACTGGGTTAGCCCTTCTGCGTGTGCTCATAGCCACACCGACCTCCCGCGGTGGGTAAGGATAGGGACTGTTAGGTACTTATTAAGAAAAATTTTGAGGGACATACAACTTGAAAAGGTGATATTTTACATTTATTTAAAATAAAAAAGTCAAATCCCCGCCACCCTCGTGCTCTGATAAATGAAGTACAGTCCCACAGTACCGGCACTGAATCTATGTGATCCAAATTCCAATTTTGATATAACGGCATATGCAAATGTAATTATTCCCCAGATATGGTTATTGTACACTTGTGACCAATATATATATTGGAAGCAAGATATTTTAAAGTTTGATAATAAACCTTATTGTCAAAATTGTATGGATGTATTGAAACAATAAACCTAATGGCAAATTTAATGATTAAAAATCAGTCTTAAGTATCTTTTCCTGTATTATTTTCTGTTAAAAATGTACTTTTTCATATCGGACAACGTAGAAGCTGATTTCGATATATCTGTGATGGGCCCACATCGGCCTACAAAATACGCTTACCAATACATCAGTTGGGCTCTATTAATAAAAGCAAAATTGATTTTACGTTGAATTGTCTTTCTTATTCAGGAGAGATTCAGCAGCCAGACGTTTCTTCATGATCTCTTAAGGAGTGGCTGAGTTTGTCACTACAATGAGAAGAGCTGGTCCACCAAAAAAGTCCACCTTACATCAGCCCGTTCAGGTTCCAATGGGGGGCCAACTTCGATCGCGAACTTAAAGGCTAACCTGCCTCACTTTAATCAGCAAGTAGCAAGCAAGACAAGTAAACTTTGCTTGTGTTTAGAGCATTTATTCACTTACAAAATATAGTCTAAACTGTTCTCACGGTGCACTGCCACATTCAACTTCATATTTCTGCTCCGTAACCACAGCCTCACTGACAAGCATCCACGTCACTCTCTTTAGACCGCACAAAATCTGTGTATTCTCGTGTAGGAAAGGGTTTCATACGAGCACTGGTACCCAACTCTATTCCTGATTATCCCAATAACGGAAATTCTACGTAATCAACTTATTGTTTTTATCCCCATAGCCTCAAACTTAGACAAACATATAATTGTTTTTTTGAAAAAAAAAAACAATAAAGCGTAAAATACAAGACTGGAAAAAGTATATAATGTAAGGCCAAACTCATCCAGACAGAATAATCCTATTTTCTGTAAAGCTTGATGTTTATTCTCTTCAAAAAGTAATTTCCTCTCTTACGCTCACATGAATTTTCAAACCGACCTCTTTTATATGCTACCCACACAGAGCTTAAAATATAGATGGATTTCTCAATAACAGCATATATGTTTGCATATGATTATAATGTATGGAATACACTCTGTGCATTCGCCGAAAAAACACACACGCATACAGCTTTCACACCAACTGTTCACGCCCCAAACGCTGCAGGTTGGCACGCCACTTTTCCTTAACCGCTAAACCAACAGAGCCCTCTGAGTGCAACACACGAGAGGGAGTTGCCTCTGTGTGTGTGTGTGTGTGTGTGTGTGTGTGTGTGTGAGTGAAGTGCGTGCCCTCTCAGTGGAATTCCATGTCGAAGCAGCTGTCAGGCTGAGGAGGAGCAGGGGAGGAGAGCAGCGCGGGCGGAAAACAACTAGCCCCCCCCCCCCCCCCTTCTCAATTTTTCCCCATGCTCATTTTTTTCCCCTCTTTTGAACTGCGGCGCTTCATACGCTCGACCATGGCTGCCACATTCCTCGCTGTGTGCGAGCGAGGCAGCGTGTGTATATGCAGCCTTGTGTTCAGCGCGGAGTGCGATGTATAATTGCTCCGGGGTTTTGTTGTTATGTCAGGAATGCTCACAAACACACAGACACTCGCAGCCTTGGCACGCACTTGAACACACACAAAACAGCGCCGATGACACACGTTCGACAATTAAGGCCAGAGACAAACACACATGCACGCAGGCGCTCCACAGGGAGTCGATAAGGGCACCAGGAGGTCAAAGCTCCAGCAGCCCTCTAAACATTGTAAACATACTTCCTTCCTCTCCCCCTCCCTCCCTCTCCCAGCTGCATAATCAGAGGCGCCGACAGGCATACTGAAACAGACTCCGCTGCTGCAAACATCCAGACGCCCGTATCGTGGCCAGACACCCTATCAGCACTCACCTTGTCATCTTCGACTGCTCCCAGATCAGCCACGCAGCGCTGGCCCGGGCTGTTAGGTGTGGCCTCTTTCCTTTTCTCCCGCTCGCGCTCTCGCTCCCTCTGACTGGTGTGCTTGGTCTTGCACGGCCGCTTGCCCTTGGGTTTGTCCGTGTCACTATGGCGACGGGGCTTGAGAGGAGGGGTGCCTCCCACTGACGGCTCTGGGCCCGGAGAGGGGGGGCCCCTCCTGGGCTCCTTGAGGCCACGGTCACCTGAGAAGGGGCCCGGCGGGTGCGCTCTGTCCTTCAGCTGGCCGGGGGGAAGGGGAGAAGCAGCTACTCCTGGAGCGGGAGGAGAGAGAGGAGAGGGAGGCAGAGTGAGCGGCTGATAGTGCGAGAGCTCGGTGGAAGGGGAGGATGGGAAGGTATTGCAAGGCCATCTCTCACCCTCTGTTGGTTTATTAATGAGCGCACAGAGCTGTCTGGGAGCGCAGCATGCCTGCTCGCTCAGAAAAAAAGAATTAAAAAAATAAAACGCACACACACACATTCGCACGCAGGCTCGTATAAACACCCCCGTAGTAACTTGGGCGCACTCATTCACTGCAGCAAGGACACTGCTATGAGTAATCTCCTTAAACAAATGTGGCACTGTCTGGTTCCAGCCTCTTATAGTACATATTTACACGTAAAATAAAAACCTGCCCTTGAAACCACAATGTCAAAATGCTGTTTAATAGCTTAATGGAAACACATTTCCTCCTAAAGATTACTGCAAAGCGTTTCTAACTTCTCGGGAATGTGGTCTGATTCGCAATAGAATCTTTAGAATAAACAGTCTATTAAATGACTGAGAACCAATGAAGAGGAAAGTGAAATTATACATTTTTAATATAAACGGCCACTGTCTGTGTAACCCAGGCTGCAGAGGAAACCTTTCAGAAACGGAGATTCTTAACAGAGATTAATGTGTTTTATCCGATTAGCAGAGTGCTGAAAAAAAAAAAAAGAAAGAAAAAAGACCACAGCCCTGACAGACACGCAGCGGAATAACTACATTCATTGTAAATACACGGCTGTTGCCAGGGTGATGTTATCTAAAAAGGTGAAAAAAAAAAAAAATCAGTGGCCAATCAAGGCCTGTGGTTTCTGCAGGAAACATAAAACCAAAATCTCCCCTGCCTTTATTCACTTCCTTTAATCTCTCTCCTGCTCTTTTATTCTCTCTTCGTCTGTGCCTCCCTCTGTCTCCGTTTGGGCACTTGAATAAGGGAAAGCCCTGGTTTTAATAAGCTACCCCCCCCTTACACACACACACACACACACACACACACACACACACACACACACACACACACACACACACACACACACACACACACACACACACCACACACACACACACACACACACACACACACACACACGTTCCCTGCCCTCCGTTTCCCTGTGACTGGTCTTGAGGGGAAAAAAAGAAAGAGAAAAATCATTGATCACACATTAGTCACACTACACCTGCCCACGCGTATCTCTCCGCCAGCCACTTCCCTCATTCGCACTTTCATCGTCCTCACAGAGCCCGCTGTACACCAGCTGAACAAAAAAGCCCAAAACCACAGGGAGGGTGGGGGGGCCATTTTAACTTCTCGTCCCCAAGTCCCCGCTCTGAATCCCCGGCCTTTCCTCTGGCAAGAGGAAGTATTCTCTACCTCATTTCCTCTGCCCCCTCCCTGATGGCTCACGGGAAATCCCCCAAAAGTCAGACCGCTCTACAAGAAAGTGAAACGTGAGCCAAAGATAGATTTCCGTTACCCGAGCTGAACTCGCAGATACAGCAGCGGTTTACACGGCTGGCGCTTCAGTCTTACCATTATGTAGCTTCTCGCAGCCCCACTTCCTGTTGATCTCGGCTCTGTGCGCTGCTGCTCTGTCCTCCGGCTCACCGGGCCTGATCTTGCGATCCCGTATGCTCTGCACTGGGGCCACCAATCGAGGCTGGGGCCACGGCCTCTCCTGCTTGATGAAGGAGCCGTCAGGGGAAGCTGCACCGGCGGCAGGCTTGCTGAGTCGCAGTCCCTTCAGCTCGATGCAGACTTTGAGCTTCCGGACCTCGTCGTCGTCGTCTTCATCGGGGCTGGCGTGCTCGCGCTCATCTGCAGACAACAAAACACAAAATTTGCATCGTCTGCCATCTCTAATGTTTCCCTAAACAAGTGTGAAAGCTTGTTTTCAAGTTTTAACTTCAGCCAAAAAATCAGAAAGAAGAAAATTCTCATCCCTCACTTACAAGAGTCACATGGATGAACTCAGCAATGCATCGTGGGCAAGATTAAACCAAATAGTTATTAGAAAAAAACGGAGACACTGGAAATAATCTAGTCCTTGTTGTTTTAGGGAATGGATTGACAAAAATGGCTACAGTTAAACATGGTGCATACAGAATAATGAGGAGAGAAGATATTTTTTTGATCAAGTCTGGGGCCCCTTTTTGCCCCTAATCGAGTGTCAGAATGTCGGACTGATTTGGTATTGGCATTTGTTTGATGAATTGATATGGCACTTTTTTCCCCATTGTCTTAACTGGAGAGTTTTTGTGTTTTCCAGGTAATGTGTTGTGTTAAAATTGTATTGACTGGCTCTAGATCAGTTCTGTTTCCCATGTTTGGTTTTGTTTGAAAGGGGACCGTGAACACATCTCCTGATTATGAAACTTCTGCTTTGCTCTGATGTCCTTGTCAAAAAAAAATATCAATAAATAAATCATTCTGTGTCTTTGAGTTGACATTTGGGACATTAAAGGTTTTCGCTCTTCCAAAGACACTCCTCTCACCTTCTGCAGCACACATAACTATGGTTTGCACATACCTGCAGACACCTGAGTACAAAGAACAAAGGCCATTAATCACTACATTCTCCTGGCTTGTAAAACCGTCTCGAAGCCTTACATTTACCACAAATGCAGAGAGGCATGGAGCGGGATGCGAAACAGACAGATCGAGGAGCAAAAGGGGGGGAAGAGAAGTCAAGAACCGGGCGGAGACACAAAGCAATAAAGACTGGAGAAGCACAGGGAGAGTTCTCCCCCCTCCTTGAAATTCACGGGGGACGGGTATTTGACTCGTCTGCCAGTGCCGGGGAGAGCGAGCGCGCCGATACCGCATGCCAGAAAAAAAGGAAACCCAAACAGATGAGGGAAAAAAGAAAGGAGATGAAAAGAGAAGAAAAGAGCAGCTTTGAAGAGGGTGGGTAAGCGCGGCGGAGGAACGGCAGAGCTGAAAGAAGAGAGAGAGAATGGCTGTCCCTCTTCCTCGCTTCTCTCTCGCGCTCGCACTCCGCTCAAAGGCAGGATTAAACACTTCTCTGAGCTGGCTGCCACACAGAGCGAAAGATGGGACAGAGAGTGGGACGGGGGGAAAGAGCGGGGGTAGTGATGGAGCGGGTTTAAGGTGGAATTGATTGGGAAGAGGAAGCGACAAAAGGGATGGAAAGATTTTTTTTAAAGAACAAGGGATAGGAGCGTGCTCAGCATAACACGGGATGAAGGGGGAAGAATTAGAGAGATGCGTAGACAGCAGATAAAGGAGTGGAGGAGGTGGTGGGAAGCAAGAAAGTCTCACCCGTGGTAATCTTGGCTCTCTTCTCTGGGTGGGATGCCCTCTCTCCGTCCTCCCACTCTGTGTCCTCCTGCTCAGCCTTGAGGCAAAGCTGGCGTTTCCTGTTGGGACCAAATGCGGGGCTGACCTTCTTCTCCTCGGGAAACCCCTTTGCTGGAGTCAAAACAGGGGGCAAACTGTGACCTCCTTCTGACTCCCTCTTCACCTTCCTGGCTCCGTCATTTAGCCCTCCTTGGCTGGCACCTTTGGGCCTCTCTCGGGGCCCATGCCCCGGGGACAAAGGCTCTTTCAGGCCACCGCACCTCTGCAGGACTGGAACTCTGTTGTTTGTGTACGCCGGCCGGACACCTGAGCAAAGCAGAGAGGAAGAGGAGGAGGGAGCAGAGGCAAAATAAGCAACAGAGGATGAAAGGGAGACACGCAGGGAGAGAATGCAGACAGACAGACCGCAAACCAGACAGACAGACAGAAAGAGAGCAGGGGAAACAAGGGGCGGGGGTGAGACAGGGTGGGGGGATTGACAGAGGGAGATTGCCAGTTAAACACCAGCCAGCTTTTATTCTGCTTTAAAGACAGGCAGTAAAACTTTGATGGGGTAAAGACTTTTTAATCTGATGTGAGCCGAGCCAACGGGCTGACGGTTCAGCGCCGCCGCTCGCACTTCCAGCAAGGAGAGGCAAGAAAACATCCTGCGCACTCGCTGCACACGGCGACTCCCATCCCTCTCACCCCCCTTCTTTCCCTGTCCTCCCCCACGGCATGACCGCACCACGCCCTTCTCACACTGAGCGTGACTCTTCCCCCCCTCCTCGACTCCCTCTCCCTCTCTGTCTCTCTCCATGCCATAATTAGGCTCACACGTCAGCCGCGGCCTCGCTCCAACACACAGCTGGGCTCCCAGCCAACGTAACTAACCCCCCTCCCCCCCCCCCGCTCTCTCTCTTTCCGTTGCGCTCTCCCATCCGCTTTCACCCACTAACTCTCCCCCCGCTTTCTCTCTCTCTCTCTCTCTCTCTCTCTCTCTCTCTCTCACTCACGCAATCTCTCCCCCTCCTTCTCATCTTGCCCTCCCTCTCGATCGTCTCTCAGCGCAGATAAGCACAAAAGACTTCTTGAAAATAAAACTCCCCCTCTCCCGTCTCTCTTGCCGGGCTCGTTCGCTTTGCGCTGCCTCGCTTGTGTAAGACTGTGTGTCTGTGTGTGGAAAAGCGTGTCTTTTTTTAGAGTGACCCGGTCTTGCCTCAGCATTTGCTGCAAGTGCATGTGAGCGTGCACGCGCACCTATTGTTTGTGTGTTCCTTTCTGAGTGTTCATTTCCAGAGTGGATGCATGTGGTGTGTGTGTGTGTGTGTGTGTGTGTGTGTGTGTGTGTGTGTGTGTGTCTGTGTGCGTGCATTACGTGTGTATGCGTGTGTGTGTGTGTGTGTGTGTGTGTGTGTGTGTGTGTGTGTGTGTGTGTGTGTGTGTGGTGCTGGGTTACTCACCCTCCCTCTCTCCCTGCCTGGTGGTGTGTTGGCAGTGTTCCAGCGCTCGCTCTCTGCGCTGGCCGTCTGCCAGCTCCCGTCCTGCTGCCGCTGCTGCCGAGGCAGACACACACACACCGCCGCCCTCCTTCTCCTTCAGCTCCAGCTCCGAGAACCGCATCATTGCCCGCTGTGCGCACACACACACACAAACGCAGAGAAAACCCATGAAACCCACTCATCGTCTGCCCACGCCGCGCACACACACCTCTCTAAGCCTCAATCTGGCCTCAACAGCTACAGAAGCAATTGCGTCAGAAATCACATTGTCTTAAAATCAAAAAAGAAAAATGCCAAAGAAATTAAAAAACCCACACACACAAACGCACACAGGACAAAAAAAGGTAAGACAGATAAATCACAAGCATGGCATCAAGACACAGATTAGACTACTGCAGCCACTGTGAGTCCATGCGCTCTGGGGCTTAAATCCTGGCATCTCCCTTCCTGGAACATAAACATGGCTAGGAAACATATACATCTAAGCCCTGAGGCAGAGAGAGGAGGAGAAGAAAAAGAGGAAAGAAGGGAGTAGGGGGGAAAAAAAGGAGTGTGCAGCGATACAGAGTACAAAGGAGACAGAGCCCGTCAGAGGCAGATGTGATAAGAAATGTAAAGAACTGACCTCCCAGTTAGCTGCAGGTTGACTTATATTACTCCCCTCTCGTGATATGACTTCCATCTAAGCAATTAGAATGGGGGGGGGCTCAATATATCTGTCCATCATTTCATCTTTTATGTATTTTTTGTAATGAATTTATGTTTCTCCACATATTTCTTTTACATACAATAGGCAGCCACAATCCCACAAAATAACACAATCAAATTAAAGTGACTCAACAGGTCAATTAACACTGCATCAAAACTATCAAAGAATTTCTGAACTGCGTGAAATCGAAACAATATGTTCATTTTAAGCATGATTGATAATTTAGTTTAAACTGTCTCATTTAGGGTTTGGGTTTTTTTTCCCCAATCTATTTATTTATTTTTTTGTCCAGAAATAGAGCGTTTGATAGCTTTGTGTTGCAGCGGTGCATTGACAAGCATGACACAGACAAAACCACAGTATTCTAGGGCGCGTTCACAACATAGACAGACATGTGCAACCTATTAAGATATCCGCCTCTGAGCCAGTGGGTTATATAGCATGAGGTTTGTTTGTGTTTCTATGCTGAACAATGATAGCTCGATGTGTGGATCTGAATGACAGGGGACGATGGCCAAGTGTAGTAGGGGACGTTGCTGTAGTCGTGTATAAATGTATTGTGATGTGTGTTAAGGCGCCCAGTGGTTCCCAACTGGTCCAGCCACGGGGTCCATATTTTGTTCTTAATCATTAGTTCAAGGTCCTCATATAAGATTAATGACCGCGTATTCAATTTTATTTCACAAAATGTAAACAAAAGGTGGGCTTAGAGCAAGGGTTGCAGCGACATACCAGTTTTAAAGTATACTGCGATATGACAGCTACGATGCCGTGTACATTTGCTTATCTATGATATTGGGGAAAAAATGCAACTGGATGGAGAATCTCACCTGTAGTATTTTTCCAATTGGAGACTTTTTACACACTTTCATTAAACAATGGTTTCAATTCTTGATTACAGTGATAAAAAAATAGGTTCAAACTAAACTAACCCTTCTGTTTTAATTCCTTGAAGAATAATTCTGACTGATGATAATAATAATAATTCTGTATTGTTGTGATACTGTGAAACCATAATATTTTCTGAGGTGGTCATCGTACTGTGAAAATCTCATACTGTTGCAACGTTACTTAGAACACACTGAACTCAAACATATTGCAAGTAGGATGATAACAATTAATCAACGATCACGTAAGCCGTTGTTAAGAATTTAATCTAACACGTGAAATTTAATCAATCAATTGTCAGGCTATGCGGTCAGTGCTGTCAAAGTATAGGCAGTATGTTGCTGGGAGCTTTTATTGAGGGAAAAAGGCATTTGGTATTTAACTGCTGATTAGCAGGAAAATGCACTTCAAAATAAAAGCCCTTTGCCAAAAATTTAAAATAAAGTGTGTTTTTTTGCCAATTAAACAAGAAGGAAATCCAGGCGTTTCGAAAAAGTGGAAAATGAGGAAGAATTACACTTAAAAAGTGGTTATTATAGTGGCTAAATCATTAAAAAAGCCACAAGGTTTCAACCACTCAGAGCTTAAGTAAAACGCAGACAGCAGTGGTGGAAATATGTTGGCTTTTTTAATGATTTAGTTACTACAATAAAGGATTTTAAACGTAATTCCTCCTTGTTTTCAACTTTTTAGAATTGCCTGGATTTCCTTCCTGTTTATCCTGTTGTTTCCTGTTTCCCATGAGCACCGACATAACTTTTAGACCGTTTGACTTTACAGAGCAACCAGTCATATCTCTCTTTTTCTGTGTTGTTTTCTTTTTTTTTTTTTTTACAAAATTGTTCGTGAGTCACTTGCAGCCCATTCAGAATGGATCTGGGACCCACTTTGGGAGGGCGACCCACCAGTTGGGAACCACTTTTTATAAGGCAGTGGCGTGAGGAGAATTATGACCTTGGACAGCAACCAGGCGGGGCAGCCAGCGTAGGCCATCAGATGGGGGGGGGGGTTAGGGGGAGGATAGCGACTGGTGGGTGGGGGCATGCAGAAAAGCCTAAGAGGAACCCCAAAGAGGGCAGCTGCTGGTTTTTAAGCATACTGCAAGCCCTCTGCTGCCCCTAACCTTTGGGGTTAAGCATAGCCAAGGGCAGTGTGAACTGTGAGGCTGCCACAGTCATGCTCTGAAACTACAGTTACGTGGCTCTACAGCACAGTCAGCACTAACACATGCTTTAGCCCCCAAGGCAGTCACACAAGGACAAGCACGTACGGACACACAAACACGCACGCTCAGAAATAACCTTTACAATGACTGCTCGCTAATCAGCATACAGAGATGGCAGCCCTGGTTAACCTTTGAACTGCCCTTCCTGATAGAGGGCCTCGGCTGGCCTTGCACCAGCTCACTGAGACAATGATAAAGTAAGGGGAAGGTCAAGCTTATGGCCAGGCCAGTAGCATGACAGCATTTATATTATTCTGTACTGTGGTGTAAATGCGGAGTAGGCCAATTTCATGCAGGGTTTGTTCTGCAGGCAATATTGCAGCAGGGAAGTAAAGAACAGTGGCCGTTGGGGGTTTATTCCTGCGTGGATGTTAGAGCTGAAAGTATGTTTGAAATGTCTGCACATAAGAAACATTGGTCATAATGACCTCTCTGCAGCCCACCACCAACCTGAGCCCAATATATCCTGTACTGTATATGCACACACACACACACACACACACATACACACACACACACACACACACACAAGTGTTAATGGTCTTACCTGCAGGGCTCTCTGTTCTCGGCTCAGCTTGCTGGAGTCAGCATACAGCTCGGTGGTGACACATTTAAAGCGGTCGCCAACGTAGCCTGAGGAGTTAGCGATCCTCTTGGCCAGACTGGATCTACGACAGCCTTTGGATGAAGTCTGGCTATCCTCCTCTTCGTCCTCATCCCCTTCTCCTTGAGACTCCCCTAGGTCGACAATACTGTCTTCCTTTTCAGTTTCCCCCTCGCACACTCTCTCCTCCTTCACCACATCTGTGTGGTTCTGTATGAAGTGAGGAGCTCTGCTATCTCTGTCCCCTTTGTCCTTACCGGAGCTACGCTCCCCCGAGGTGCGGGCACAGCGCAAGGTGCTCTGGTCTTGGTCTCCAGGGTCCGGGCTGGGGCTCTGTTCCTCCGGGCTCTCTTCTGCTTGAGTGAACTGCCCTGGAGATTCTGGGGACGTGTTAGATGTCACCCCGGGACAGTTTGTGTCCTGAAGGACCTTTGGTTTCCCAAAAGGAGTTTCTGGCTGTCTGTCAGTGTGATTGAGCTTCAGGGTGGGGCTGTGTCCCGACTGGATCGGATAAGGATGTGAAAGGAGGTGTTTTGGCTCATAGTCAGTCTTTGTCAGATTTTGGTTACTATGACAACATTCATTTTGGTTAACCTTGCTGCTGGTCTCAGCAGATGGCTGTTTGTGGACTGTTGGCGTAGTAGACTCAATATCCGTGTCTGAGTGCACAAGGTCAATGCAGACAATCTTTTCTCTGGATGTCACAGAGGAAGAGGGGGTTTTGCTTTGATTACCGCTCTGTCCTTGTGCTCCTGCTTCCCTATCGGACTTAATTTGGCTTCCATCGCCTATCTCTTTGTTGTGATCTCTGTGGCCCCCGCTTTCATCCACAGCTGCCCGGGATTTCTCCTGTGCCCGAGGCTTGTCAGGATGAGTCTGCATCAGGGGATGGGCCATCTCCTGTGAGTTATATGTGAGGTATTCCCCTCCTGGACCAGCTGGGAGGTTGTGGTAGGGTAAAGGGTGTTTTGCTGCCAAGTGGGTAGGGTAAAGGCTGTTGCTGCCCAGTAACACTGGGTGAGGATAGACTGGGCCTTTCCCTGCAATCTGCAGAGAGTGTAGTGCCATGCCGTCAGGGAGGGGGTAGGGCAGGTATCTATTGGCATAGGCCAAACTGTGGTTCAGGTAAGTGTCACTTTGGGGAAGGTAAATGCCAGGAGGGTGACCATTCTCCAAACAGGGCCTCTTGTATGAAGCCACCTCTGGAGTTGTTTCAGCTCTCTTAGTGGGCTGGGAGGACTTCTCCGCTGCCTCCCTGTGGTGGCTCGGATGCTCTGATTGACTCGGGCTGTGTTTGACCCACTCGCCATTGGGTTTGGGAGAAAGAGGCCTGGAGCTGACCAGAGAGGAGTGCTGAGTGGAGGGGACATTATGGTTGGGCTCCCCTATTCTTGGACAGGATGAGCTACGCTGCTGAGGGAGCACTCTCTCCAGACCCTTGTGTTTGATGACCGAGGGTGAGGAACCTTTGGCTTGTGTGAGGCCCAGGTCTGTGTTAGGCCGTGGGGAGGGGGGCAAGCCTGGTGTGTGCTGTGTATGCGAAGGAGACGGGCTAGGCACAACCCAGGAGGAGTGTAAAGTGCTGATCATTTCCGGCCTCTCTTGGACCTTTGAAGAAGTGCTGCTGACCACAGAGTGCGGGTGGGAGGATGGAGACAGGGACAGGCTTTCTTTTAGAAGCTCTCGGCTAGGGGGCAGCCCGTAACGTGCACCTGATGCCATATTGTCCATTTTAACTGGGAATCCATTGGGAGGCAGCCCGAACTCCAGCATTCTTCCAGACAAATCCAACGGCTTTTCTGCCGAGTCTTTGGTTGCTTGGGGTTGGTGAGCTGGCCTCTCATAATTGGGTTTGGACGGTGACCTGCTGGGTCTCCTCTCAACTCCTGCACTCCTATGTTCAGGTGCTCCGTCTCTTGCCCTTGGTTTGTGAGGGCTGGGCCGGGCTGGGGAGGGCTGCTCTGATGCCATGCTGCTTACTGAGAATGGATGAGGAATGGACTGCGTGGTTGAGGATGGGGCAGATATTGAGGAAGTGGAGGAGGTGGGTGGGTGTCCTATCCTGGCAACTGGCCTTTGTAAATCGAGTGAATTGTCAATGAGGGCAGGAGGAGGGGGAGGTTGGGGGAGGCGAGAAGATGCATGAGGAGAAGAATCAGTAGGCAGACTATTATTATTCCCCCCATTGGCGCCACTAGTGCTAGTGCTACTGGTATTATTGTTGCTGCTAGAGCTCTTCCTAGAGGGAGGCCTGCTTGGTCGGCTGCTCCTGTTCGGGGACCGGTCCCTGTCTAAAGCAGCCTGATGGTGCTGAGAATGAGGGGAAGGTTGGTGGAGCTGCTGTGCAAACTGAGGCGCAACACCGAGCCCCTTGTCCTGGCAGTGTACCAATGATGTGGGGGCCACTGTGACTGAAGGAATCCTCATGGGGGGCGCCACCAGTGGAGAAGAGATAGGGGACGGAGGATAGGGGGGCATGTAGTAGAGCCGCTCAGCAGCAGAGGCAGCTGCAGCAGGGTTGCCCCCCTGGGTTGCACACAGAGAAGGGTAGGGTAGGTGCTGGGGAAGATAGGGGTTGGGTTGACTGAGCAAGGAGGCTTTGTACATGTTCAGAGCTGCATACTTGGATGTGTCCATAAAGGGATACATGCTTGCCTCCGGGTAAGGGCTGAGCCATGGCAGGCGGAGGTAGCTGCTGCCAGCACCTGCCAAGCCCAGTTCGGATGCCTTTTCACCCGGCCCTACTCTGCGCTCCAAGCCCAGACTTTCAGCTCCAGGAACCAGAACAGGCTTGTGGAGACCAGGAGGAGTGCCCTTATAAAGGCCCAGGTATCCATTAGAGGGCTTACGATTGTCCAGAGCCCCATCGGGCTTGTAGATGAGCTCCGGGAGACCGTCTCTGTTATAAGTGAGGGGGAGGGAGGGCGTCTCCCGGCTCTTCTCTGCTGGGAGCGTTCTGATGCCAGGGTATACAACCCCACCATGGAGGCGGAGACCATCATGCATCAGAGTGCCTCGATCCAGCCCCATCGCAGCCAGGGGCGTCAACCTTGCATCCACCTGCAGCAAAAAAAAAAATTGAAAATATGACACTGAAAGTATAAAATATAAAACAATTATTGCTAAGCATAAAAGGATTTCTTGATGTTCTAGTTCGGTTGTGTGCATGCACATAGTGAAACTGACCATATGTTTATTTCCAGGTAGTAGTGACTAATGTGACAAATGAGTGTAAACGGCACTCAGAAAGAGCGCAGGGACTTGCCATGTTTTGTGTGATGTGGTTCCCTTGTCTTAGTTCCAGGTTGGTTTGTGTCTCAACATCGACATCACGAACAGATGTTGCCCTGTGGAGATGAGCAAACAGTTAGCAGTCAGCGTCTTGGCTCTGCCACACACACACACACACACACACACACACACACACACACACACACACACACACACACACACACACACACACACACACACACACACACACACACACTCAGTTTAATCCCGCTGCCAAGAAAAACTGACAGGGCAAAAATGTCACTTTATGAAATCTCCATAAGAGAAATTATATAGAAATAAAATATGCACATCCTTTACAGGGTTCCCACACATTTTTATGGACAAAATATTCAAAAATTTTCCATGACTTTTCAAGGATCTATAATAATATTTTTTTTCTTGCCCTTTCTTGTTTGCCATCGCATACGTTTTTCATTTTCTCTTGACTTTATCTCTCTGACTTTTTTTACTTTACTATACTAAAAGACCAAATTAGTAACCTTATGTTTTCTTTATCAGCTTTATTACAGAAAAAGTTAAATGAATCAGTTGAAAAATATAAACGTTTGAACAACACATACTGAAAGTTTGATTAAGATCAAAACTGAAAATGGATTAAACGATCTAATCAGAGTTCAGAATCCTTCAGAAACCCATTGTCAAGATTCGATCCAATCCAAAAACCAAAATCTGGTCAGATTACTTATGAACAACTGGCTCCAGAGGATTACAGCAACAATTGCTTTTATTACAAAAGAAATCCATGACTTATCCAAAACTTCTAATGATTTTACTAATTCCAAGATTTTCCCAGGCCTGGAAAATGTGACTGTGAAAATTAATGACTTTGAGATTTTCTATGACTGTGGGAACCCTGACTTTAACTTCTGGGTCATGAAAAGCCTAATAATATATCAATATATAAATTACAGGACGTGGGGCGGCAAAACGAAAAAAGAAAGATAACGCTGCAGTCAGCCTTCCTTTCACTCTCACACACAACTGCGTTAAAGTAGTCAGTGGAGATGAAAGCACTGTGCGCTCCCCTCCCATCCGTCAACACCCCTCTGCAAGCCCCCCACCCCCCCACCCGATCCTCCTGTCCCCCTCTCCTGACCCCCATCCTGCCCACCCTGTGGGCTAGACGTGCATTGTGGGGCTGCGTCTATTCAGTCACGTTCCCCACACACTGGTTTTTCCGTGCCCTCTTTGACCTGCACTCTCGGCTGCCTCAGCCAGCGGAGCGAGGGAAGATTATACATCAGAGACCACTTCGGTGGGAGACCATTTACCGCCCGCCAACACAGAGCCACAGATCAACAAACACTCACACCAGCGAACACACGCAAAAGTATAGCATGCAAGAAAGGACTATGTAAAACTGACAAGAAACCATAGATTCAGCTTGTGAAGAAATAACATGAGGACAGGTATAAAGATAAAGAACAACATGACCACTGGAGTGAAAATGGTCTTTCTTTGATATTTTTTGTTTTTTTTGTTGTTTTTTTTTAAATCACAACAGAAATGAAAATAAGCAAAAAAAAAACAAAAAAAACATCACGATCCCTTTGTGTATGAACTGTCCTTTAATCTGCAAATGTTTTGTATACATTTGGATGTCTTTAAAGCACTGGAGCATAACAGAGCTATTATTTTATTCGAAGGAGATATGGAATAAGTCACAAGGAGATTGTTATCACTTATTCATTAGTGCAAAATTTTAGAAGATGGCAGATTTAATAATTGGTCTTTAACATTAAATCGGTGCTTTTATCAGCTGGGTGCTGATTAGGCTGAATTTAGCAACTTTATTAGTATGAAGATACAGAGATAGCTCTTGGCAGGACTAAATAAAATTTTGGGCAAGCAGATAAACCAAATGTGTTTTTGAAAAATGTGCAGTTCCTCAAAAGTCTATTACTAACGTATGTCAAAGGCGAACTGTGTTGACTTTTATTGACATATAGTAAGATCTTGGACAAGACCTTACTCTAAACTTAAAGGTCCCATATTTTAAAAAGTCAGATTTCCATGTGTGAATTGTAACATAAGGCAGGCATAGATGCTTTATGAGCTTACTGAGAAAGTATCTAAACGCTCAGTCCAAAGAGAAAAGGCACACAGTCCCTATTCAGACACTGAGCCTTTAAACGAGTCGTTGTGATTTCTGTGGATTTGTGATGTCACAAAAATAAGCTACTATAGAAAATGTTTCAAACTTAAACATATTAAATGGGTCCCCTTGTATTTCCTATTGGAATATTTTGCAGTGTATGTAAAAAAACAGAGCATCATGGATTAGTAGTATTTTCAAAAGAAAGAAACACAACAACCCCAAATTCAATAAATAGTACATTTACAGCAATTTCCTCCAATTTGTAGTTGTTATGGATTCGCTTAAGTGAAAATGCAAATCTGCTTTTTATGAACTGCGACAATACTTTGACTCTTTATTACTGCATGAAGGATATCACAATTCAGTGAGAAAAAATAAACTGCACAAATTTGCCATTCATAAAATCTTTTAACACAAATATCAAAACTAAGATATCATTGAACAGTTTGTTAGTATGAAGATGCCACTTGACTCACCAGAGTGGCCTTCCTAATTTCAAGAGGCTGTTTCAAAATCCTCAAAAAAGTGAAATAATGAGGAAAAGGTGAAATTATTGCCCTCACTTGGCAGATTTTATTCAAAAGAAATTATTAAAAATTGAATTAGACTTTACTACTTGTTAGGTTAGGCATTTTTGTACGGCAGTGGGGCGATGTTAAGGGAGTCCATGTAGGAAGGGGGTGAGAGACAAGTGCCTTTAAATAGCAAAAGAGCCGTGCATGGCGTTGCTGAGAGCAGCAGAGACACGGCTCCTCGATCATCGCAGAGTAACGCCTCTGCCTAGCTGCAGCCGCGCCGCTGGCACGCCACTTTTATTGTCGTGACCCGGGGCCCATTAATCAGCCTGTTGCGGGCCCCTCGGCACGGCTCCTCCCCGCCCCAGCGCTCCCATCCCCCAACAGCTCCCCCTCGCTCGAGCTCCCCGAGGCCAGTACTGCTCTCAACAACATCCGCGTCTGACGGAACTGAAACGGTGTGCGTGCGTTAAAGCGAACGCGCACACATGGCTGTGTGCGCGTTTCTGCAAATTACACAGACATCGTTGAGAAATCACATCAGCCCCGTTTCCTGCATTTCCTGGAGCGACACATTTACCTCTGTCTCTGTCTCTGTCTCTGTCTCTCTCTCACACACACACACACACACACACACACACACACACACACACACACACAGCGGCTCCTCTCGCGCTAAACAGTCTGCGGTCCATGAGACCGAACATGATAATAAAAAAAAATAAGCCTCTTATACAAAAGCCCATACTCAATGACACGCTGCCTATATGGACATTTCCGTTTAACCTAAACGCAACCTTCAGCGCCAATATAATGAAATATCTGTCCTCGGCGCACACATGGTCTACGTCTTTGTTACTTTCCTAGGAAAAGCAAGAATTAAACAACGCTGGGAGACAACGGAGAGAGGAAATGATCTGTTCTTGTGCAGGTCAGAGCAACAAAAAAAGACAGTCTGGTATCTTCAGGCCTGTTATTACTTCACAACGTGCCCACACTGTGCTGATAACCGAGTTGTTTGCGCGGCCGCGGCACCTGTCATTACCATTAAATTAATAGTAGTTCGGCAAAGATGAGAGGCTGCACTGGGACTCAAGGTCAGGATCAAGCACCTGATGGCAGACTGCATGCACCGGAATACAACTCAGCCTCAGGATGCATCGCGGACCCCTGTAGGGTCTGAACTGCACACTCGTTTGTGCCAAAACTCAAAGGCACCATGGGTCTGTGGTATCACCAGCCTGGTGAAACATTTGTTAAATGCTGCGCGTGCTTTAAAGGGAAATGGGTGCACAATAATGTTGTTACAGTCCAGTAGCCAGAGGAAACGTCTTGGACAGGCATCTGATTTCCCTTGAGGAGCACTTTTTCATTAATCATTTAAAACGTTAATGGAAAATACACTGTAAAATCTGACAAGCTGATTTTACTAAAAAAAAAAGTCTAGGAAACAGATTGCATTGAAAATGTAAGTAAATATAACTATACATCTTAATTTATGTTAAGTTTATATGTAATTGCTAAGTTTACTTTAATTTTTTCAGCAGATCAACAGGCCCGCAGACACAGTACTTCAGGACACTATACAAAATACTGTATATACAGAACCAACTGGAAGGCTTGTGTTGCTTGTAGTTACTAAAACAAGGGATATCACACAGGGCGAGGTGGGGTTAAAAAAACAACACATATAATATATCCACCTGGGGGTGAGGAGCGCCCTCAGGACCAGCTGTGCATCAAACAACAGAAAACTTTCCTCAACACTCACAATGATTTATCACCACTTTGCAGTGAATCAGTCTCTTTTCTTATTACTTAAATCTTCATTTTAGGATGTTTTTTTTTCAGGTGAGCTTTACATTTTAGATGCTTTAAAGATACTGTTTTTCTGAAATTGACATTAACAATGCACCCTGGCGTCTATGAAAGAGAGGCTTTAAAAGCACTTGTTCTTTCAACATGGGGATGTGGGGGTGGCATATGAAAATTGGGGTTTTGGGGTCTCAATTTTTTTGTGTGTCAAACACGTGATTTCCTGCATTGTGGTGAATTTTTAAGCAGAGTTTTATATGACTATTATCCTTAGTTTTTGTTTCTTTTATATCTAAGAGTTAAGTTCACTTTTAATGTAGCTGAATTTAATCGATTTTGTTACATTTTTGCAACTTAAAAATGACAAGTGTTGGCAACTTAAGTAAATCAAGTTAGTCCAACTTCACTTTATCATGATGAAGAGGATTTTGCCAATGATGAAGTTAGGAGACGTGCAGAAAACACAAATGTGATTGAGTAGTTTGCAACCAGCAGAATACAAATACATAGCACAGTAAACTTAGTTTGCTGGAGTTGCTTAAACTTGGAAAGATTGATTTAATTGAACTTGTCATTTAAGTTTCAACAACTTCACAAAGATATTTAAATATATCTAAATTTTAAGTAAATCTAACAATTAGTACACAAAAATTTTGATTAAAAGTTACATCTCCTTAATTTTTTTTTCAAGGTAATGGATTTCCTAAGTCAGAATTTACAGTGGATGCACTCTGGCGTTTATGAATGACAGACTTTAAAAAGCCATTTTTCTTTCAACATTGGGTGGTGGGGACACTTTTGACACATGGGGTTTTGGGTTCCCGAAATTTTAAGCATTGAACACTTCATTCCCTGCACTCTGGTGAATTTTTATACACCAATTAGTGTTTTTTTCTGCATTACTTTATGGTGTTAATGTCTTAATTGTGTCTAAGTCATCTACTACTTTCATGTTTTTATTGGGAGAGGGACAAATACACATGCTCTTAATACTGAGGGGGGCGAAATTTACACCTATGGATAAGTATTAGTAATATCAGTGCGTTCTGAACATAAAAACACCATGTTGTCTGTATGTTGGTTGTCTACTAGTAGTAACCTATAACTACTTGCTTAAAGAATATTCTCGAAAGAAATCCTGCCAAAATGTCATATTATGAGCGGAAGGGCAAGGAAGGAGAGAGGAGAGATATATAGGAGAGAACGAAAAGGCGGTGTGAGTTGACGCTCATCCCTGCTGCTAAGAATAGTTTGTGCAACAAACAACTCCCGACGGCCGTCCAATCCATCACAGTGGTCGGCGGCAGCAGCAGCAGCAGCAGGCGGGGGGGGGGGGGGGGGGGGGCGCAGCGGTCGGAGCTGCGTTTATAAACCAGACCGCTGGAGCGGAGCCCCGACTCGCACCATTAAACAGAAAACCACCGGGTGTTTTTAGCGGAACCTCATATAGCTCTGTATTTCTGTTTTGTGCGCCTTTTTTTAGGGAGGGCAAGCAAACAAGGACAGAAGGACACACTGATAAAGAGAAGAAAAAGAGAACCCACGTCTCCCTCTTTTCCCCCTTAGTTTCCTGCTTCTGACGACAATTACTTGAACTCTCTGTGACCCGCGGTGAAACCTACGCTCCAGCACCGCTCATCATTTCCTCCAGAGCTCCAGAGCTGAGGCCTCTCTATTCCCCGTGCAGCGCAGCGGTTGCGTGCGCACCGGTAATACGTGTATGTGGGAGAGACTGAGGGACGATGGCTACGGGAAGGTTGTAGCAGCTTTCTTTCTCTTTACAAGTTGCTACGTGACTAGAAATCCGCGTTTAACGAACTAATCAATCATTCATAACACCCCGTCCCGTGTTTATGATCATGGTTGGAAGTTGGTTCAGTATTAGCGTATATAACGGGAAACCGGGAATGTGGGTCTTGCTGGAGTGTAGGCACCCTCTCGCTCTTTGTCCCTGGAGCTTTGCCAGGCTCTCTGGAGCGCAGAGCTCCGTTCAGCTCTGAAAAAATGCACTGTGACGCAGGATAATCTCCGCAGCGACGGGGGTGGGGTGGGCATAAACAGGGATTAAATGCGGGCGCGCGCGCACACACTCACACAAATTACACACACCACCGCGACGCTGCTTGTGTGTGTGTGTGTGTGTGTGTGTGTGTGTGTGTGTGTGTGTGTGTGTGCGTATCCAAAACGAAAGGAATTCTGCGCACACTGCCGGTGAACAAAATAGAAATCAGCGGGAACAAATCTGAGAAAACACACAGAGAGCGCGGACCAAAACTACAGACTGACTACTAAGTACACAGCCTCGGGGCCTCACCAGCATCAACACCCAGCTTCATAAAGAGAGAGAGAGGGTGCGTGCCCAGTGTAGGAGAGAAGGACCAAGGTGATTACAAACACGTAGGAGAGAGTGACCTACACAATTAACAGAGAGAGGCGCCCTCCCACATCATTAATAACTAACATATAGAAGAGAGGGGCCTACAACATTATAAACGAAATTGTAGGAGAGAGGGACCTACATTATTAACTTGCAGGAGAGAGGGGCCTACATCATCGTTAACAGGCTTGTATTAGAGAAGGGATTACATTAACTTGTAGGAGAGAGGGAACTACATCATGATTAACAAACATGTAGGAAAGACCTACATCATTATTGCCAAACATGTAGGAGAGAATGACCGACATCATCATAAACAAGTTATAGGAAAGAGGGACCTAGTTCATTATATTTTTTAAATAAATGTAGGAGAGAGAGAGACCTATGTCGTCATAAAAACTTGTAGGAGAGAGGGGCCTACATCATTATTAACAAACACGGCTACTACCGACTACTGAGTACACAGCCTCGGGGCCTCACCGAGTATCAACACCCAGAGAGAGAGAGAGAGAGAAAGAGAGAGAGAGAGAGAGAGAGAGAGAGAGAGAGAGAGAGAGAGAGAAAGAGAGAGAGAGCGTGCCCAATTTTAATTGTTATTGATTATCAGGCTGACATGTGCCAAATGGTCCAATTGATCATCTCAATGTAGACTCTGAGTCCATATGTGGAAAGCACTGCTTCGCGGTGATATAACAGAAGTATAAAGCCTACACACTGAACAGAGACAGGAGATAAATGCTGTAGCGAGACACGGAGCGCGCGCTGCTGGTGGAGCGCAGAGCTGAAGGGAGCCAGCGGCGTCTCTTCAGCTGTCACATTATTAGCGACCGAGCTGTAAACAAGAGGCCCCTGCGTCCTCCCGGGCCGCTGCACAGCCGCATGCAAGTCGGTGCACGGTTCAATCCTCCCCTCGGCAGCACGGCCGGCAACAACGGCGACATTGTGAGGCCCCCCGTGCTGTCACTAGGGCCCGGGCGGCGGCTGCTGAACTGGCTCTATTCATCCCGGGCCAAATGGGGACTAAATGGCCCCTTTATGCCACCAAAGGACCCGATTGTAATAGGGATGCGCATGCATGAGCCGGCCCGCGTTTACCGGAGGTTTCTTGACTTTCCTTTGAAATGCTGGCGTTGCTTTCATGTGTTGGATGTTACTAATGAAAGCGCATGATGCTTAAAGGCCTGATCCCCCCTACACATGACCCCCCCCCCCCACCCACACACACACACACACACACACACACACACACGAGGAATAGTCTGTTTGAAGAGGAGGCTTAATTATTGGTGGCGTGTAAATTAGGTTAAATGAATGTCAGTTTAAACAGGTGCTGAGTCAGTGTGAGGTAAACCGAGCTTCCACACCTCTGACATGGCCTAGATTTAAAGGTCACTCACAGAGGAAATGAGGCCTAGATCTCCTAAGTTAAAAACACAAATGAATGCTTTACAAAATGAACTTTATGCCGTTTACTTCGGGCCCTGGTGATGATCCTCAACTCGAGGTCAAGACGCTTTATAACAGACATGAACTCAGTGATGTGCCACGCAGACAGCAGATAACACATTCCCGCTTTGAAGACGGTTGCTGCAATAAACTCCTATCGCCATCACCCCGCTGCGCTGCCAAGCGTCTGTGGGATTTCGTCAGATAGATAGATGCCCGAGGCACCGACATCTAAAAACAAACGAGGAGGCCTGATCAAGACTGAGCCTGCAGAGACTCAGGAGGGAGGTGAGGCGTGTCATCATTACTCCGCTGCTAAATCAATCTTCCGATAGGCCAGAGCGAGGTCAGTGAACTAAATACAATCAGAGTGGGATTTTGATTTGATTTACAGTGCCTGTATTCATATCACATCGAGGTAATGCATCTAAAATTTATAAGCAAAAAACAAAAAAACAAAACCTTAAAGTAGAAATGTTGCTTTTGGAGACATGATTAACAAAAATGAAGGAGAGAGGGACCTACATTTTTAACAAGCAGGCAGAAGAGAGGAACCAGCCTGATTATGTAGGAGAGAGGGACCTAGAGTATACTAACCAAGGTAGGTGAGCGGGACCTACATTAATATTAACAAATGTAGGGTGAGGGTCTTACATCAATATTAGCAAACATGTAGGAGAGAAGGACCTATTATTAAAACATGCAGGAAAGAGGGACCTACATTATTATAAACAAATATGTAGGTGAGAGGGACCTATTATTAAAAAATGCAGGAGAGAGGGACCTACATTATTATAAACAAACATGTAGGAGAGAGGGACCTACATTATTATAAACAAACATGCAGGAGAGAGGGACCTACATTATTATAAACAAACATGTAGGAGAGAGGGACCTACATTATTATAAACAAACATGTAGGAGAGAGGGACCTACATTATTATAAACAAACATGCAGTAGAGAGGGACCTACGTCATTATAAACAAACATGTAGGAGAGAGGGACCTACATTATTATAAAAAAAACATGTAGGAGAGAGGGACCTACATTATTATAAACAAACATGCAGGAGAGAGGGACCTACATCTTTTCAAACAAACATGTAGGAGAGGGGGACCTACATAAAAATTAACAAATTTGTAGGAGAGAGGGACCTACATCATTATAAACAAACATGTAGGAGAGGGGGACCTACATTAACATTAACAAACTTGTAGGAGAGAGGGACCTACATCATTATAAACAAACATGTAGGAGAGAGGCATCAACATTAATATTAACAAACCTGTAGGAGAGAGCGGGACCTACTTTATAATTAAAACAACTTGTAGGATGGAGGGACCTACATCAGTATTAATATACAGGTATGAGAGAGGGACCTACATCATTATAAACAAACATGTAGGAAAGAGGGACCAATATTAATATTAACAAACTTGTAGGAGAGACCTACTTTATAATTAAAACAACTTGTAGGATGGAGGATATACATAATTATAAACAAACATGTAGGAGAAGGGGACCTACATTCATGTAAACAAACATGTAGGAGAGAGTGGGACCTACTTTATAATTAAAACAACTTGTAGAAGAGAGGGACCTACATTAGTATTAACATACATGTAGGTTAGAAGAGAGGCACCTGCTTGATTAAGAAACATGTAGGAGACTCAAATCTAAAAACTGGACTCAAATTAACCCCCAGCCGCAGAAATATTCATGGTAATATGTCAGACAGTTGTTGGAGTAGAGAATAATGTGAAATGTGGTTCTCTGGGGCCGTAATGACCGCCTCTGTGCCGGTGAAACAGTGCTGGGGGCCGACACATCTCTGCGGGGAAGTGATCCGTGCGCTCCAGACCTCGTCGAAACAAAAAGCTTTGTGGAGCGCTGAGAGAGATGGGAGGAGGAGAGGAGGGAGGGAGGAGGAGGGGGGACGGCTCTCCCGTTTCATCGCGAGGTCCCGGGAGGCCAGCACGGAGCATAGCTTCAATCAAACCGTGACGTCTCCTCCGGGAGCTGCGCAGCGCCTGGAAAACCGATCTCTCCTCGGCTCTCTGCCGTGCCTCCGCTTTTGTTCACACGCACCTCGCCTCAGCAGCGAGCGCAGCGCCGGCAGCGACGAGACTGTTGTTTTATATCCAGGCGTGAGTGCGAGAGAGAAAAAAACACAAGCGCGACAACAATAAGACAGACCTCGTGTCTCCGACTGGGTATTAAACAGAACACGGGCATTTCTTGTGGCGCTTTTTACACATTTCTACGCCTGTTGTCCAACACATTAGAATAGGATTGATATGCAAAAGTGGTCCCATGATTTTATCGACGTGCTCTCAATCTGTGCGCATATTCCCCGCGTGGTCCTTATTGATTCCAGATAAGAAAAGCGGACAAACAGCAGGTTAATGGCTTTAAAATGGAGGTGGTGGGGTTGTACCTATGCACAGCGGCAGATCAACTCCCGGACACCCCACGGAGCACCACGCTGACACATCCACTGTCACACATCACTCAGCATGACAATGTGCCCCAGCAGGGACGGAGCTGGTAATACCTTCAGGTGCACCAGCAGAGAATTCTTTAAAATTGGGCTTCTGGGGTGATTTTATATTCATTGTGTGGCTGTCTATACATAGAGAGAGAATGCTTCTCTAATGGGAAGTCATTTCTAATACATTAAATAATCACCGCATAAAAGGCTTATTTAGTTTGGGTGGCCACTCCTGACCCCCCACCACTTGGACAGCTAACAGGCCTGGGCTATAAAACACTGTTTTGGGAAGAAGTGTGAAGTCCTCTCGCATGAAAAGAGAGAGAAAAAAATCAGCGTGTGTCAATCTATGGTAAGCAGCCCTCCCCCTCTGTGTTTCAACACCTGGAAAACAGATCAGCCCCGCACTGACTTCACAGCGCACAGTGGAAAAATGATGCGCAAAACAGTCCGGCGGGGTACACTATAAATAAACTACTCGGCCCACACAAAATGTGAAGTATTTATTTTACGCTTTCACGACATGCACCACTTGGGGAACAGGCTCCATTACTAAAAGATCAGACTTAAAAAGAAGAGTCGTGAACAGGGCTACATTTGCTATGAAGTTAGTGCGTTATTGAGAAAGAGAGGCAAAACCGAGGGCAGGTAGACAGATTATTCTAAAAGGTATAGCTGCAGAATTTAAGTTTTGGTGAGAAAATCACAACACTAATCAAAAAGAAAGCCAAATTGAGTCACAAACACGCCACTCGAGACCTAAAAGTCTGACTAAATCTGAATTCATGCTTTAATGCAAATCAGTAAATTCAACAAAAGCCCCTTTATGTCATTACGTCTACCACAACAAACTGAATTCAAGTGGAGAAAGCATGTTATTTAGACATTTTGGTATATAATTAGCCACATGTTCTTATGGATTATTGTTCCTAATCCTCATATTAAGAATCTTTATTAAAATCTTGACCCTTTTTTGTGTTTGATTTCCTTTAAAATCTTCAAATCTAACCTTAAGTAGATGCATGACAAGGGTCATTTACCTCGCTATGGGGACCGAGGTTACATTTAAATACAATTAAGCTTTTATTCTGCATCAAATCCCCCTGAAGTAGCCTTCACCCCCCACCGGTTAATCCCCCTGCTCTGTTCCCTCGAAAGGTCCCAACACGAGGTCCTGCTCTCCAAACCTGCTCCAGCGTCAGTCGCGTAACTGCGCTATATGAGCGATTCTCTCCTGCATATCCTGCGCGGATTGGCTGCCGGGGCGACTGAAGTGGTCTTTTAGTAGCTGCTTCCCTCACTAAGCTCGTCAATGAGCTGGAGCCAGCCAATATGAGGCACATCGATCGTCCTAAGAGAGCGTCCCCTAATTAGTGCCTGTGTGGCTCCAGGACAGGCAGCAGGCGCGGCGGCACGGGAGGAAAACTCCCGCGATGTGAGCGGCTCTCCTGCGTTTGAGAGACAAATGTCTCCTGTTGGAGCCCGCTCTAGCTGGTCGTGAAATGCACGCAGCCCGCAGGAGCTTTAAAGAGACGTTGGGAAAGAGACTATTCGATTTGGAGCTCATCCAACACGCCTTGCAGCACTTATTTCAATTAAACAGCAACTATAAGAAGTGGCCCGTACTGATCGCAGCCGCCCACAAACTGGTGCAGGAGAAGAAGTGAAGATAAATGTTTAAAACTTGATAATGGCAGAGTATGATTGGATTAAAGTGGTTTTAAATTCGCAAAATCTCACCAAGCTGCTCAAGCAATGACGAAATTACAGTGAATAATAAGTGGCACTTTAAAAACTAATAATAAGAGTCTGGGGTGCCACTTTCTCCATACAAAAGCGCAGCGCGTATCGGAGCTGCAGGGGGAGGGGGTCCTAAATGGCGCTACATGGATCCTCCGTGCGCAAAGGATATTCCCCCGCAATGCAAGTCACACAGCGAGACTGCGTGCGAGTGGAAGACAACACACTGCTGCGCAAAGTCATATCGGAGAACACCTGCAAGACATGAAGTGTGTGCGCGGTGGCAGGATGCCAGAGCGGTTTCCATCAACCAGACAGGAAGGTGAGCGGTGCAGTCCCGTCTCTTTCCCCACACACCTTTCCGCGAACACTGCCTTTGGGACTGATGAGACGGCCGATCAACGTCCACTCTGTCCAAACAAAGCCCCCCACACCTCCCCCACGAACACACAATCAGCCGCCACACCAACACACACACACCGCGGGGATGCCCTCCAACTGAACTGAACCGTGTATAAACGGAGCAGCACCGCTCGCTTCCCGTTGGCAGGGCGAGGCTGGATTCCGTAACCTTGTTTAGCGCAGAAGCTCCGTGTGCGCGCACGCACACGCGTACATACACACTCCCACCGTCGCCCCACAGGCTCTCACACACTTCGTCACCAAACAGAGTGCGAAAAGCCTGAATATTCACCATCGAGGACGGCGCCACTTTCAAGTCCGCTAATCTCCGGGACGTCCTTCTCACCTCCCTCCGGTTGACAGGACAGTTGTAAAAAAAACAAAAAACAAAAAGGCCAAGCTCATGGTCGGATCATTATGTGTGTTTGCGCGTGTGTTATTTATCAACCACATGTCACTGCCCCGCCGAAACGCACAAAGACCACCCTATGCGCTATTCTTAGAAGTGGCCGATCCTCTCCCAGTCTGCGCACAACAACACCGGGATATCGCGTTCACATTCAGCCCCACAAGAAGTCTTTGATTTTAACCACATTATATAAAAAAAACACATGATCGTCTAAAAGCACATTATCTGTAGTGGTAAGGTTTTTTTTTTTTTAAGCAGAGCCCTGTGCGTTTCGTGTCCTCACGCAGGAAATTTCACATCGTCAAAGACACACGAGAAAGAAAATACATGTCGATTTGTCATTGATTGCCTCACCTGGTTAATTGGTGCTACTTCCAGCCGTCGTCCGTGCGCCTCAACTCACGCCTTTTCCTGTTTTTCCAAGTTAACAAGGAGGACAGCGATCCGTGCGTGCGTAGTCTAGCCCGGTTACGGTCCTGTCTGCTGGAGACACACAATCCCAGCCAAAGAAAAAAAAAACAGCTAAAAGTGTCTAACAGGTTATCCACTTGTCACGAAACAAAACAAGTCTTACATATAAAGCTCTCGGTCCTTATTCTATTGTCTGCAGGCAACTCTCATCCATTAACCTATATTTCGAGCGGACTTTTTTGCTGCTGCAAATGTCACTTGGGTTGCCATAAAGCAACAAAAAAAGATCCTGCGCGGAGGAAAAACAAACGGCACGGTGAGGAGAAATCCACAAAAGAAAATCCGTTAAGGTCCTTTAAAGTGGGAGAGCGAGTGAGCCGTGCGGCCCCCACAGGATACAGGTGGCGAGGTCGGCGGACTCGCGGAGAAATTAATTCAGCTCGGCCGTACCTCGCAGCAGCGCCATGTTGGGTTTCAGCGGAGCACGCCGTCCTCGGAAAAAGCCCCTTTCTCCCGCTCTCCGTCACTCCATGTCCTCTCTGATGCCGGAATCCGTGTCGCGGAAGGTTTGCTGAAGGTTATTCCGTGTAGCTTTTCGTCCCGCGTTTTGTTCGAGGAGCGTAGAGAAACACCCCGGGTCGCACCGAGGACGCACGGAGCTGTACGGGGAGTGCCGCACAGAATGGATGAACGCTGCCGAGACCGAGCGACTCGCTCCACTCCCACTCGCGCAGACTCTACCCAGAAGGCCAGTCGGGAGACCGCAATTACCATAAGCCTCCAGCGCACGGCACTGGCTGCGCGCGCACGCACACACACACACACACACACACACACACACACACACACACACACACACACACACACACACAGGCGCGCGCGCGCACACACACACACACACACACACACACACACACACACACACACACACACACACACACACACACACACACACACACACACACACAC
>NC_056472.1:24674117-24729117 GCF_008729295.1 Plectropomus leopardus
TTACTGTCAGTGGCGGGAGAGCAGAGTTTAGGAGGGGTTATACCCTCCACCACATCCCGCCTGTAAATACTGCTGGGGCTCTAATAAACAGCAGACGAGGCTCCCGTTGGAAGCGGAGGAGCGACAAACACCCACCGGGGCCTCGCTATCGCTCCGAGGTGATCAGAGCTCGGCTTGTTTTTCAGCGTCTGGGCTGCTGCTGCTGTCGCCTCTCTCTCCCTCTCTCTTCCTCTCTCTCTGTGCGTCACAGCTAGGTCATGGCCGGACTCCAACAATGGCTCCGGTTTCTCGAGCCACATGCACGTGCGCAAACACACACACACACACACACACACACACACACACACACACACACACACACAGAGACGGAGAGAGAGAGAGACACAGAGAGAGGCACCAGGAGCGCACAAACACAGATCTGACAAATGATAGGGTGGCGAGGCGAGCTAATAGTAGGCAGTGCGCCTGCCGACATGCCCGTGGGCCGCGGGTGTTAAATTGTATCCAATTACGGCGCATGCGACGATATGGGGGGGGGGGGGGGGTGCAATAATTCTTGTTGCGTGACAGGGAGATTCGCTCTCTGTATGAGGGTGCGGGGCTCGAGACGTTCAAGCGTCTGCGGGAGAGCCGTGAAGGTGCGTGGAGGGAAAAGTGTGGTTTTTCTGGAGGACATGGCGCGCGTATTTCATTAATCAAAATCCAGTTAACCAGATTTGGAGACACGGCAGGGGGCAGCAGGGTCCGACCAATAATTAATATCCATTATTTAAGCAGCCGAGGACTAAAAGAGGTCTGAACGCACGCACGCTCACACACACGGACACTTCACAGGAGGCAGGGAAGTGGCACGAGGGAATGAGGGATTGCATCAATGTGAATATGAAATAAACACGCCCAGTCTCAGCTTTGTTATGAAATGTCTCTCCTGCTCATTTATTTGATGGAGTGCACAGTCAAGTAAAACCAGCAACAGTGCCAAAAGAGGGGTAGGGGCACGTGCGTGTGTGTGTGTGTTTCAGTGTTGGTGGTGAGGCTCTGTAAACCTCAAAGTTTCACTCTGGTGTCACTGACGCCAGGCAGAAAAGTTCAACAACTCAAGGGTAAAAAGGGTCAAGTGTCGGTTCATTAGTTCAACGTGTCAGAGAGGCAGCTGACAGCCGGCAGCTCGCACAGACTCTGATGAAACCACCTCGATGTAGGGAAAACCAAATGGGGCTGAGGTTGAATATAAAGCGACTCTATTATCCTGCCAATCACACCTCAGCTTCGTCCCCTCAGCGCCGCTGACAAGGGCCACGAGGTGATGAACCATCAAAGGGCTGTCGCTGTGCAGTGTGTGTCATCGTTTCCACCCTGTTTTGACAGGTGTCTACAAGTATACAGATACTGAAAATATTTCCTCTGTGTTTTGGCCTCTCGTCTACATGTAAACTGTGTTTTAGGTCACTAAAACTGACATATTTTAATTGTAACTCTGAGGTCGACACGTGCAACAGAGCGTTTGAGAAACGATGATGTCAACTCATCAGTTTGTGTACCTCAAATGTTGCTTTGTGTACTCAGCATGGCCAGAGACAATAACTGCAACAATGGCTGATGCAAATTTGCAAATCCTAGTCAAGCCTTCAGGAAGTGCCCCATAGCTCTGATGCAAATTTTACATAGTGGCCAAAAGTGGAATTACACCGTAAGGTGACGCACTCTGGCACAGAAAGACTTCATCGGGAAAGAGATGTCTGTAAATCCGTAAATATTTCTTTGTGAGGGTCAACCCCCCGCAAAACGACTCATTTCACTATCTAGATTTAATCTAGATAGCCGCAAGATTACATTTTTTAGATCGCCATTCAAGGTAGCGAAGCACTGCGCCGTAAGTCAGTCGGTCCGCCAGCCGAATTTAGCTCCTCGGGAACACTCGGCAGCTATAAGTCTCTAATGCGCATGCCTTATGGGCCAGTAGATCCGGGTATTTTATACCTGGAAAAAGAGCTGCTTTTTTTCCCGCTCCATACACCAATGAGCAGCTCTCAAAGAAATGAATGACGCCTAAGCCTCCATCGTAGTATCCAGACTTCCTATAATACATCCTTGGCAAATCCTTGCCAAACCCCCACATGCAAGGCCTTGAAGCAAATTTTACATAGTGGCCAAAAGTGGAATAACATCTTCGAGGTCCCTAACATGTTGCCTTAGGGCCCAGAACAGTTAGGATTTGATCTGTTCAGTCCGATAACATTTGAAAAGTCTAGAGCCACAAGGTTAAATGATTTTATCCGCATTCAAGTTAGCAGACTGCTAATCCGGAAGTTTGCTGTTTGTCCAAAAGAAGTTTGTCACTAGGTCGCCTTCAGCTGCCATAAGTGTCTAATGCTCATCCTCTTTTCGGCCCCATAATGCAGAAGATCCGGGTCATACCGCGAAAATAGAGCTTTTTTTTGCTTCATGAGCTACTGAGCAGCTAGTAAAGAATGGGGCCCCGTCGCCAATGCTGTATCCAGTTCTCTTAATACATCTATGACCCTAGAAAAGAAATGTCCCACCCTACTCTCCCTGTGATTGGCTAGATCTTGTTGCCTTTGTTGGTTGTACTGGACAGGTTTAGGCAAGAGGAGTGGGACTGGTTTTGGATTGGGCAAGAATTTCAGGGTAAGCCAATCAGAGGCAGAGTAAGGAAAGCCATTCCATTGCCAATTTTAGGATTTGCAAATTTGCAAGGCGGACTAGTGCTTTGTTTATGTTTTATCAGCACTGCATGTTGTAATGTTTACTTTAAACCTGAAGGTCCAGAGATGTAGGATTTAGGGGGATATATTGGCAGAAACAGAACATAGTAACTGTTATAATCTTTCACGTATAATCACTTGAAAATAACAATTACTATGTTCTACATATGGAACGGGTCCTCATTATGGGAACTGCCATGTTTCTGCAGTAGTCGAGAACAGATAAACCAACCACTGGCTCTAGTTAGGACTATGTGCATTTTTGCGCTAGTCACCATGGTTAACAGCCCCTCAGCGACGAGAATGTCGCAAAAACACTTACATTTTGGTTTTTTTTTAACATGCTTTGTTCAGTGTTTTTACCAGTATAAATTACTTGGTCTGCTTCTTTGGAGAGAGAGGGACCTCAGTGGATATTTCGGCTCCTGGTAAAAACCTCCTCAACAAATGCTGCATTCAAATGGAACGCACATAAGGGTGAATTTCATAAGGTCACTTCTCATAAACACAGTAAACACAATCCCTTTTAAACATAGTAATAGGACACTGAAGGAACCCTAACCCAGAGAAGTTTCAGCTGGTTGCAATTCACAATCCTCACCATTAGATGCCACTAATTCCCACTAAATCTTAAACACTGTTCCTTTAAAGTTAGTACTGCTGCACCCTTGCATGTCCAGAGCATTACTCTTATTGTTGAGTGAGTTCCTTTATATTTATATCAAAGGGGAATCAACAGTGATGAGATTTTCAGTCGTCATTTTGAAAAAGGTAACTTTAGCCTACTATCTTCGCAATGAGACTGCTGAAGATAGCTAACATGGCAAACGTTTGCAGTCATTTTTGCATTGTGGTGTGTACAAAGATATTTCGTTTAAAGAGGGTTATATGGGCGGAATTTGTTTAAAACAGAGAGGGGAAATATCTGGGTTGTGTGTTTGTGTTGACGAAAAGCTTTTTTTGTTGTTGTTGTTGTTCATAAGGCTTCATGTATCGAATCTGCTCAAATATCACATGAAAGCAGCATGTTTGGACCAAATTTCACATTCCAGTCCGAGGCACGTACAAAAATAGAGTGTACACTTAAATATAAACAGTACATGATAAATATAGTATAACAAACAAATGTAGTATTCCATAAAAATACAAAAAGCAACCTTTCAAAAGGATTACTTGCGCAGAAGTTGCAACAACAGTAACGCCATACGCAAAGAGAAAAAAAACAAATACTGTCTGAGAAAGGAGACACTCCTTTGGGACTTATTTGCCCTACCAAGTCATCTTCACTGTTTCTAAACCACCCCTCCTGTATTTCCTCCTCCCCCCCTATCGGGAAGAAAATTGTTGAAAACCAGGATCAATCTCAGAGTAAACGCTTTCACGTCTGACACACAGGGTGCTTTTAAAAAGGCCTGCTTTTCACCTCGTCCCCTGCAGAGAAGTGAAAAGGTAATTGCTGCGAATGCTAAACTTACACCTTGTTATGATTGCCTTTCAGCCGTTCTTTATGGTTTTTTTTCCCTTTCATTTTTGTGGTATGCCAAAACGCTGCAGAATGCAGGAGTCAAGAAGGCAGTGCAGAGAGGGGAAATCGTTTTAAGACCTTTGGGACGCAGCAGATGCCTTTAACATTAGGAGGATATTTAGAGCCGCTCCTCTCTCGCTCCTCTCTCGTGGTAGAATTGCGGGGAGCTGCAGCCCTGCTCAGTATGTGTGTGTGTGTCTTTAGGATATTAAATAGTAAAGGATGGGGATTAATAATGGAACCTGACAGCTCATCTCCGCCTTCTATCTGCCTGACTGTCCCCCCAATCTTCCCTTCCATTCCCTCCCTACCTCTTGTTCCTGCCTCTCAGTTTCTAATCCGCTGCGTCTCTCTCTGGCTGTGACCCTCCTTCGTGCTCCTTCTCTCCAGCTCTTTTGTCTCTCCCTCTCTCTCTCAGGGCCCTCGGTCTTTCAGGGTCATGTCAGGGGAGTAGAAGAGCACGTTGGTGTCATCGTCGTCGTCATCGCTGAGGTCGACCAGGTCAGCCTGTGTGTAGCGCACCGCCCCGGGGTGGTACTCTCCAATCCGAGTCCTGTCACACAGCCGCGACTGCAGAGCCAGCTAGAAAACAGGAACACACACACACACACACACACACACACACAAAGAGTTTTAAATGAACACAATCTGTTTGCACTGGTGTATGAGGACACTAAACCGGCAAAAACGGAAGATTTATCTTTTTCTCTTCGTTGTAGCCATCCAATCGCACTAAGCCGCTGTTTAACACTCGAGAACAGTCTACTAGAAAAATGTGAAAACATTCACACACACGGGCATAAACTCTACAGGCACCACAGGCTGCCGCTCAACATGAACTGAACCAAATACAATCCTGGAGCTGCACACCACGATATAAGACTGTTTGTTCCCTGTTCTACATTAATGCGTTGGCTTCATGGTATCAGCCTGTACCTAACTGCAGGCCATTCGATATTCAACTCGCTACTTCAGGCTGCAGCCGACAGCAACGTTACACATGCCGAATCGTTTGTACTTGAAAATTTTCATGTCAATTTGGGAACCATTACACTGAATGATAGCTGGCTAGTCTTGCTGTTAAACATACTGTCAAATTCTAATAACGGATTATTAACTTGACTTTTACTCTTACTAGCATAATGTTGGCTTCCTGGCTCCAAACCGAACCCTAAAGGGTTCTGTGTATGGATGTACAAAGTGAACTGGACACAGCGTTAAAGGCAGTATACTGTTGATTTCTGTAAAAGTGTCTTGGTGGCGCATGAAGCCAAAAAAGTCTCTTTGACTATTTAATACCCTTTATCACACTCATGGGCTGGCTTGGCATAGTTTGGTTTGGCTCCTGAGCCCAGCGTGTCAGGGATTTGTGTCACCATTATAACAGGGCTACCTGCTTAAAGGTGTCTTTAACTGATGATGGCTTGTCTTAAATGATGTTTAAAGTAGAGGGCTGATCCACAGTTCTACAATTTCTCTGATAAACGCCTTTAATTTCCTGTATTTTTCGCAATAAAAATCAACAAAATGCTGCAAAAATACGCTAACTTCTCACAGTAATGTAGTTTTTTGAAAATTTTGTAATTAACTTAATCTTTACACTTTTTGGATCCAATATGGCACTGTAAATCTCACATTCTTCAGTAGAATACAGTAACAAATTTAATGGTAATATACTTTCAAGGCAATTTATAGTAGTGACATTGTAATTGGCAACTACAGCTGCCGGTAGTATACCGTAATTTTACAGGAACATTTGTCTCAGTGAAAATTTTTTAGAGCCAATATTACACTGTAAACCTCAAAATTTACTGTAAAATACTGGTATTATACTGTTGAATTACTTTACTGTAACAAAAATAACAGCAGGATTCTGATAACTACAGCTGGCAGTAGTTTATGTTGTTATGTAAAAGCTTTTTTTGTGAAGCAGCAAAATAGGCAGCAAAATGAGAAAATGGTGGGTTTTCACCCTAAGTAACTTAACAGACTCCTATACGACGAAAAGCGAACATGAAATAATATAATAAAGCAGATATCTAATGTACAAACAAGACACGGGAGAGAAACTAAATGACACAGATGTAGTTAGAAGCTTCAAAGTGCTGAGAGCTGAAAACACAGAGACTTTAAAAACATCGCTCTCTCTGGTCTCCTGCACAGACAAAGTTGAGTCTTGTCACGCACAAGCTTGTTTCATGAGAAGAAGAGGGGTCGGTGGGGGTTGGCTGCGGTCGGAGATATGTCACTGCTTCTCACTTGGAGCCAGTTGGACATCCTTTCGGCCCTACAACAGCGAATGTGCAACTTTGGCGTGGTTCTGTGCGACTTGGCGTGCTAAAAAGACACCATTCATTCCACTCCAACGGAAACGCAAATTGGCGCGGCATGGTTTGACTCAGCATGGCCAAAAGTGACAATAGAAAAAATGCCCATAAATCTATAAGAAAAAGTCTTTTTACTCTAATGGCATCACATGATGGACTTGGCGGTTGCAGCTACATGGTTTTTCACCATGTAAAACTGACTTCAAAGCCCAGCACACTTCCTGGGGGCCCGTTTCTATGAGCTTTATGGACTACAATTATCTCCTGTTGCCTAGTCATATCTAAGGTTCGTCGTGTTTACAGGAGTAGTGCATAATGTTTCTGTCGCATACGAACCTTATGGGATGGTAATGATTAAACCCTCAGGTATTTCCAGGGAAATTAAGTTATGGCTTGTGAAAACTTCAGATTTTGCTTTGCCAACGCATGAAAACATCAATGATTGGTGTCAATTTATTTAATGACCATAATGGCCATGGTATCAGCTGGGTAATGTCCTTAAATGTGCTTATAATCAGGAATTAATGGCCTCCCTGTCATCCATTAATTCCTGATAATGGACACCTCGTCTGCTATTATCTCTTTGGTATAGGTGATGATCAGTGAGAGCAAAAGGGGTGAAATGTTTGTAAAGCTTAGACTCAGCAGAGAAACAAGGCTGTGTCACCTACTCCTGAATGCATGTGACGCACAGGTTTAATGTTTACTCGCCAAAATAGGGCGACAAAAAGGCGCTCTTTACAAAAACGACACGGAGACGCATCGTTTTCACACATTAACAGCATTTTCAAAATAAGCTTGCTTCATGTGGATGTACTCTAAAGACTGCGGCGATACTGAGACATATGGGGATTGCTTTTTTCCTGCACGCACACTCGCATACACACTGAAGAAGAAGAAGAAGAAGTGAGAGGTGAGCTCATTGCAGAGCCACAGGCGGTTCGAGCTGTATGGCTAGAATGCAGATCAATATCAGAGAAGAGTGGAGGGGGGGTGTTCACAGGTGGGAGGGAGACACTACACAAAGGAGAGCAGCAGAAATAATGTAAGAGAGATAAATGCCAGAGATGCTGTAACGGGGAACAGAAGAGGCATGGGAACAGACGCGCATATAGTACAGAGAGATAGAGAGAGAGGTAGGAGAGGAGTCGAAGAGTGCCGCGGAAGAGAAGAAAAACAACGGAGGACGAGATAAAGCGAGAGATTCGAGGCAGAGACAGTTTACATGTATGCAAGAAACCAGGTTACTGACAGAAATCTGGTTACGCAGGTTAATTAGACGACACGTTTGTGTACACTGCAGCAACCTGGTTATTGTAAAATCCCTCTAAACATGCAGCAGGTCAGTAATCAGAGGAGATTGTGTGCAAGTTTTAGCAGCAGTAACTCAGACTGCTGACGGCATTTTAGCACAGCAACAAAAAGGGCGGGCGGGCAACTCTGGTTTGATTTAAACTTTCAAGATCCTCTATTCAATAAAAAGAAAACGGCACTATTTTTAGACTCTTCCTCCAAACCATTCACTCATGTTTGTAGTCCGCCGAGTATGAAATATAACTGGCAGTTAAGCGAACTGGTCTTGAAGGTCACTGTCTGACCGAACAGAAAAAGCGGAGACAAGTGTGTGGGAGTATGAAGCTTTTTTTTTATGTGAAAAAGTCAACTGCTATAATTCGGAAACATGTTAGTCTACTGTGTAAATGAGAATAACTTTTTGTTTTTACTGGCCACCACAATTGGCTTCAATGTCTTTTTATTTTCTATAACTTCATCAGTGGTGAACACCCTTGGAGTTTGGGGTGCCCTTTTGTTCCCCAACCAGTCTGGAGTGAATAATATAACTATACTGTGTTTACAGAATTTAAGTTTAGGTTGTTTCTCACAGCTAATAAAAATCACATCCATGTTTTTAGTTCTGTCTACAAAGCTTTGACTGATGAGCTGTTTCTTCTACTCCAGAAAAAAGGCAAAACAATATCAAGGTAATCTCCATAGACTATTAACCAGAGGTTTTCAAAGTCGACACTCTAGTCCCCCTCTTCGGCTACGTCCAAACTAACATACGTTTACCTTGAAATGTCTTTTTTTTTTTTTTTTTACCTTTTTTTGGTGACTTTTACAACTACAGCTTCAAAAATACAATCCTCCTTTTTTGTTAAAAGTAAAAAAACAAATATATAATACTTTTATATCCACATATGCTCACTTACTTTCACATTTACATATGGACACATAAGCATTTACATACTTGTGTATATCAGTCCATCCCAAGCTCTTAAATATATACGCCGCAACTTAGAATGTCATTTCAAAATAAAAACACTCTGTACACACAAACATTTTACCACCGTTTTAGAATTAATCATCGTCCATACTAACATGTCGGAAAACATTTATCATATGATCATACAATGGGCACACGCGTGCTGGTGTAAACAGAAAGCAGATTGTGCAGAAGATTCTACAAAGATAGAGAAAAATTCAGATAAGAAATTTCTTTACCAACAACAAGGTGGAACTGTTACTGAGAGTATTATGATAACGGGGCATCAAGGAGGCAGAAAACATAGACTGGGAGCCGTTGCATAGAAAAACAGCAATATATGGGGAGCACTATTTAGCACCAAAGAAAGCCATAGCAGTGATAAAGAAGTACCCACACGAGAAAGAAGACTGGTCCAGTGCTGAGACAGAGGGCGGCTGCTGGAAGCGGGAAAAAAGGCTACAATGTAACCACTCGGCACGTTCACACCAACAATTTAAGTTTATCACAAGTGCTTGTTTTTGCCACTGACAGGTTCCGATTGTTATTATGAGTGTCTGACAACGTTAAGAAAAGGACCCTACAAAGAAATGAGACGTTTTTCTTCCTTTGACTTGTGCTGTTTTGTGTCCGAGTCTTATTAAAGGAAAAGTCTCGTTCTAAAATCTCACAACAGGTGACTTGTTTCAGAAAGAAAATTGTCAAAACGTGAGTGAGTTGGAGAGAGAGGAGCACTGGTAAGAGTTTGTTGTGCTTGAGTCAGGCCCCCAGGGAGTGCATCGGGCTTTGAAAAAAATTTTTTTTATTGGCCGAACAGTGTAATTACACCATCACATGATGCCCTGCGGCACAAAAAAGACTTTTTCCCATTGACTCACACAGTGAAGGAGAGGTCTGTAAATCAGTGGACACATTTTTTTGAGCATCACAACGCCCACGAAATGAATTCTTTCATTATTTGATCAATTCTGTCTGATGACATTTGCAAAGTTTAGAAGAGCAGCATGACTGAATAATTTTATCCCATTCAAGTTTAAGGGGTACTAAACCGGAAGTAGTCATCTCAGCTGATGGAAGTCTGTCGTGTGCCCGCTCTGTGGGTCACACAGTGCGGAAGCAGCGCCGATCATCTGAGTAATTTTTCCACACAGCAGTTGAACCATTTTGGCTTTATGCGCCACTGAGCAGCTTCCAGGAATGAACGGGGCCCCACCTCCAATGCTTTATCGAGTTCTCTATTTTCTCCATGTTAACAATGTGTGCACAGTCAGCGAGATTTCAGAATGACACTTCTCCCTGGACGAGATTTGGACACAAAATAGAATGGTGAAAAAACGCTTAATTTCTCCGAAGGCTCCTTTACCTAATGCTGCAAGACTCTCATAGGCTGCAGGTATACTTGCTGTTTAATTTTGCATATTCGTCCGGCTGCGTGCGGCTACGTCATGAGCATTTTTGCATATAAACTTACCTATACACAATGTGTGTTACTGAAAGTAACAACTACTGGATGTGTGGCATGTAATCAACAGACATGGAAACACTTGAGGAGGTTACTATCGTGTTAATGCTGAGATCAAGGCAGAAAAGGTCACAGCGGAGAAAACGTCGGTAGTATGTGAGGCCTCTAAATCAAGTCCGTTGGGACAATGTGTAATAACATAATGTAAAAAGTAATCCCTGGTCACATTTGCTCTGCTTCTACACTGCCCCTGCTGTTGATATACCTACTGCATCACGTGTCCACGTCGCACTAGTTTTTGAGGATGCGCACAGCCGACGTGCTGAACCAATGCAGGGGACACGTGGCAGCCATCATGCGTAGGCGTAGTTAACAGCAACTGTATCTGCGGCCATAATAATAATCTGAACCTGTTAGTGAAAAAAAAGCACTTGATGGGGGACACCTGCCCCATGTGGTGCACTGCTGCCGCTTGTAGCACTTTTGCTCAATACTTGAGCAATTTCAAAAATTGTTTACTTTGACATACAAACCAGGAAAAACGGGTCCAGGCTGAAAACCACCAGCATTCCCTTTAATGGTGAGTGCAGTGAGCAGGGACCGACAACTCTTTTAGCGTGTATAAGCCAAAGGAGTAGCGTATTAAGACCTGAGCCAATCCCTTTAAACGCATGTGAATGCACCGCAGGCGAACAGCACGAGAGACAGAGAGACAGAGCGAGAGAGAGAGGCAGGGTTTGTAGAGGTGGGGTGGGTGTCTGGTACGTAAGCACAGATTTGTTGCGTTGAGGGAGGAATGCTTTAACGCCGTTGCAACCCCCCTCCGCCACCTCCTTCTCTCCTTTACCCCTCCTCTCCCCCGCCAATCTCACACCTGATGTGTGGGGGCTGCTGGGAGTCGCATGCCAAGATGAATAACAACCGGCTGTTAGTCACGATAGAGCACGAACACACACGCCGCCTGTCTCTCTCTCCCTCTCTCTCTCTGTGTATCGTCTCCGTTCTCACCTTCTCTTGCTGTCTCTCTCTCCCCGACACACACAAACAGCGCTCTCTCTGTGATTTACGAACACATTGAGATTCCATTTCACTCCTCTCTCCCAACTCACCACAGTGCAACATTGACATTTGGGTTGAAGGTCATACCACACATTCCAGTCTTCCACATTGTGCTCATGACCCGCTATCAGCGCGGTTGGTGACACTGAGTAGGTGACAATGTGTGTGTGTGTGTACACGCGTGAACGAAGACCACAGAGACTCTTTTTCTCTTTGCGGTTCAATATCAGCTCTGGCTCATATCCGCAGATACTGTCAATGTTTGCAGATTGAGACAAATCTGTGGAGAACTGTATTGATTGTGGTGTTTATTGAAATGCATCCAATGAGGTTTGTGGTTCAAATATAAAAACATCATCCGTGTGGTAATTTCGTCCTCATTACATTTCCCTAAAAGCTTGATTTGTGAAAGCCATAAAAAATGAAAGTTTTAACGATTTGTAATTTCACTCTTTAAATATGAGGATTTTGGTATCAGACCCAACAATTATTTCCTGTGTAGGTGATTTGTGAACACCTGTGACAGATGGTACCAGTCAATTTGGAAAGTTAAGTAGTCTAATTACAAATTCAGCAGCGAGGAACTTGGGAGAAGGCTATAAACTTGGTTAACAAAAAGAGTTTTTGCAGGATTATTACATCAGTTAACTTAAACTCATAAGCAGCATTAGGCTTGCATAAACTCCTTATTTTTACACAGTGATTATAAAATATATAAATCAGAAATATTTTAAGGGCTACAACTACTAGTGGTTTTTATCACCGATTAAGCTGATTAATCGCTTAATCTATGAACGGTCGGAAAATAGTGAAAAATGGCCATCACAATTTCCAAGAGTCGAAGTCAACATATTTAAATGACCAAAAGTCCAAAACGCAAAGATATTCAGCTTCAGATCACATGAAACTAAGAAAATCAGCAATATTCACATCACTGGATTTTTGGCTTTGGTTTGTTGCCAATTAATTTTCTGTGAGTCGACTACTTGTGTCAGCCGTTCATCAGTATGAAATGGTTGCTCCGACTGCTAATGCCTTTGATACCCTGTCTTCACCAGATACTTTGTTGTTACAGCATTACTTTGAAACCTTAATTGACCACCTCATTAAAGACAGACCTGATTTGTAGGGGTGTAACGGTACACAAAAGACATGGTACTGACCTTTCTCCACTTTAGGAGTCACAGTTCGGTACAGCAGGGATATTTTTCTTCTCATTTATTTTGAGCAAATAGAATAATAAAAATAAAAACTTGTGCATTAGGCAGAGTGTTACAATTAATTCCACTTACGCCAGCATTTAAACATTCAACATTTGTTCCAAACCTTTTATCTTTCTGGAAAAAGCACATCTGGGCTGAATGTGCATTAGCAAATTGGTTGTCTTTCTATTCACAGAACTTACAGCGGTAAAACAACACCAACACACATACCTTGTCTTCGAGCCCTGACACACCAAGTTGCCTGCAGCCGTTGGTCAATGCCGGGCCGAACGTCGGATGTGTTAACATGCGTTAACATAGTGCCTACTGCCCACTGCTACCATCCCACCCCAGCCAGGTGAGGTGGTAGCTCACTAGCAGCTCTGCTCATCTGGCGAAGGAAAGGCCTTTTTCTTTATTTAATATCATTTCGCGTTTTGTTTTCTAAAAAGCTATCCAGTAATTCACCGCTTAATGGGTGTTAAACAATTGAAAGCAAAATGAACTGAAACTGACATTCCTAGCTTGGATCAAAGTGGGCGACCAACATCTCTAGAGCCACGCCACTAGCATGGCTAACAAAACAGCAAAAACATGTTGGAAAAAAACACTCAGTAATTATATGTCATTAATCTGTAATGATACTCCTACCACAAAATTTCATAAAATGTTTCCAAAACTGCACATCAGGCAGCAGAATCATGACCAAAGTTATTCATCTCTGATGTTGAAGAGCTGCCAGCTGTTATGAACAATGTTTTTACTACTGCATTGCATTGTGGGATGGTGTTTCCATTGCTTAAGTGATGCCATACTGTATATTTCTCTGGAAATAGTTTGAAATTTATGCACAAGTGGTTTCTTAACCATTGTTCACAAGGGACTAATATTACCTGGGGGACTCTGGTAATTTGTAGTAATTGCAGAGGTCTTCTGTGATCTCAGTGCTGTGTGAATCTGCCTTATCCGCAGTTTTTCAGGTAAAAATTCCCCCACAAATTACATACCATATTTCCCCAAACACAAAGGGCATGTGATAATATTAGTCCTTTGCAAATCCAGGTGATAATGCCAGTAAATTAAAGTAAAATACAGACTTAGCTTATCCTGTGTGAATGTGCCACATAAACGTAGATGTGGGGGAGTGATTTCTAAATTATATGAGGTCTAAAAGAAATTCACGTACTCTTTTAGCCTAATTTATATTTTTAGATTTTATTTTCCTCTTTTTTTCCTGTAAATAATAATTTTAAGTGTTTTTTTAAGTTTTAAATGAATAAGGAAGCTGGTTAATTGAAATTCATTGCTGTATGGAGAAGGGGTGGGATTAGTTTTTACTTCTTCTCACTCCTTTTCCGAATATGTAAACTAAGTCATCATGTGTTTGATTTCTTTTGCTTTATGTTTTTCACCGTCTGTAAATATTCCTTTTTTTGTCTGTCAGCTTTTGTATAACAATTTCTATTTTTCCTTTACATGGTCGAAATGAATAAATCAAATAAAAAAATGAACCTAATCTAATCTCATACAGAATTTCAGACAAGGTCTTGGTCAGAATGGCATTGCAACTTTTAGGGGAAAATACCTTGGGGGCATATTCAGACATGATCTGCATGCTAAATTCCAAGCACTTGCGTTGTGATTTGCATGTCTGAACGGAGCTGTAGATACATGTGTGTGCAGCTGCTGTACCTGCAGGCCAGTGGGGCTCAGTACGCTCCACCAGTCCCTATCCAGGCCAAAGACGAAAGCATTGGCCAAACCGTGTAGTGGTGCTGACAAAACGTGCAACAGGGTGAGCGAGAAGGACGGATCCTTGGGGTAGAAGGCATTATGAAGCCTGTTGGAGGAGAGAGAGACAGAAGCACTGAGTTCATCCATAAAAAAAAGTTGTAAATAAAGAGACAACCTGCAAGAGAGCTTCAGGGGCGAGGTTGAAGTAATTGAAGGAGAAGTCAGAGGAAGTAGAAAGGCAGGAAACGAGAAAAAAAAGGGGAAAGACAGAGAGCGAGAGGTTGATAGGCAGAGCGACAGAAAGCGAGGGAGCGGACGAGTGAGTGACAGACTGAGGGACAGGGTGAGAACGAGAGGTAATGAGAGCGAGCGGCAGAGGCGGAAAAAGAGGGGGGGAGAGAGAGGAAAGGGGGAGGGCGAAAGAGCGAGTGAGCTTTATATCAGCGTTTAAGAGCCCATTAGGCAGCGTGAGACGGCTGGGCTGACACATTCTTGGCTGCCGCCTCGACAGCACGCAGCACTTTACAAGGACAGGGAGAAGTGTAGCGCTCAACTCCCGCCCTCTGCTTCTCTCCCCTTTCTCTCATCTCGGTTTCCTGCTTCTCCTGACCACAATTTCTCCGTCCCATCTCTATCTCCCTTTTCATTCCGCGCACGTTTCCCACACAACCCCCTTCTAGGATATCTCTCCTGTTTCTTTGCATTCAGTTTCATCCGTCTGGATATCTCATTTTCATCTTGACTCATGAGGGCGATCCGCGATTCTTTTCTTCTCTACCTCCCCCCCACCCTCTGCCTATTTCTCCGGGAGCCTGGGGCATGACTAGAAGCACAACCTGATATTGTGTGGTGTGGCTGCAAACTAATGGCTGCCTCCGAGAACGATGCTGCTCAGCCATTAACCCTGGATTAACCCTGTATTAGCGCTGCTCGTCGGGTTAGCCCGCCGCTAATGTCTTTTATTGATCTATTAGCGAGAGAATCAAACCGCGCACAGCTCAGAGCGTTTTCCGCGCGTGCGGTGGTCCCTGGTTTGGTGTGCAGAGTGAACTAAGTGGCCGTGGTGGTTGACCTCTTGGTCCGGAAACTCATCCCCAAGCTACTTGTGCCCTGTGGTGAGGGAAGATACAAAACCAACCCTCTGAGCGAAAGAACCACAGTTGTATTGTGGTAACAAGGAGTTACATGAGACACCACAGTCACTCATCTGGTCGTGACTGACAGTCTGAGGATGAGACACGTCTCCACTTATTTAAAATGATAATTTCTTTCTTCAAATCTTTGGTAACAGCACAACTGTTGTGTTTTGAACTATTCTCCCCATTAATCACTTCTCAATAGTGTTGCCAATGGTGTGACATCACTGGACTCAGAAACGAACAAACAAGCCTGGGTGGCTGCAGAGCAGGGACAGGCTACTCAAGTTGCTTTGCCTTGGGGCCACTTTTGCAAAATGACAGGGGCCAATCAGCAGCACCATACATGCTTCTAGGTATTCAGAACGTTTTTAGAATTTTAAGACGTTTCTAGGACGCAAGATCGCTTTCAGGATTTCAGGATGTTTCATGGATTTTAGTACATTTCTAGGATTTAAGGACGTTTTTAGGATGTTTCTAGTGTTTTAGGACATTTCTAGGATTTTAGCACATTTTTAAGATTTTAGGACATTCCTTGGATTTTAGCATGTTTCTAGGATATTCAGATTTTCAGGGCCATAAATTGAGTGCTGCTATGGGGACACCAGCCAAGCTACATCAAATAAGGCTCCTGCATCAAAATTTATGCTGGTGCCTAACAGCATCCAAATGTGAATGTGCAGATATCTGCACCAGGTTTTCCACAAATTCATTTATTTGTGGCATCCTGCCACTATTAAATCATTTGCTGCCCCAAATAGATTTTTCTATTTTGACTGTTCATTAGGAGTGCTGTTGAAATATATATGTTGTTCGGTTATTCATTACTTCACACTCTTGGATGGCAGCGCACACTCTGGGCATAGCTGGAGCAGCAGAACATCAGGTGCACTGAAAGTGAAACTTAACTGTTCATTCAGCTGGGTGTAAAAGTTTGCATTTACACAGCAGCTGCTCCTCTCATTCATCGCAATACAATCTGATCAGCTCTTAACAGATCTGCAGCCCAATTGTCCACCCTGTGAGTCACAAACTGCTGTTGAGGAAAAAAAGAACTCATGGAGATGCTGAGTTAATGAACCCGCAAAATAAATTTTGAATTTAGAGAGAAGACAGAATAATACAAAGGGAAACACATGCATTTAAAAGGAAAAGAAAATGACACCAAAAGTTTGCTTAAAAAAAGAAAAAACACCTGAATGTTAAGTTCAGAGGTGAAGGTAATGTTACTCTAGAGCTGCAAAGAAATAAACAGACATGAATTTCATTCATTCATTGTCCTCGTAAGGTTGCGGGGGGGCTGGAGCCTATCCCAGCTGTCATTGGGCGGGGAGGCAGGTACACCCTGGACAGGTCGCCAGACTATCGCAGGGCTGACACACACTCTCATTCACACCTATGGCCAATTTAGAGTCACCAATTAACCTGTCACCACCATGCTGCCTATTTGTAAAATGGAAATAAGTCACACTGCATTGTGCAAGGTACGAATTTCAGTGACCCACGGCAAAAAAGAAAGACACTGATTGCATTACATTGAAAAAGACAGCAGCAGCTTGCAGTCTAACATCTAAATAGAGAGATGCTGAGATTCGGGAACTTCTGACAATAAGGGCTTAAGCTGAAAACTAAATGTCAGGAAGATGAGATGAGAAATTAGTATTTATGAGAAATGTCATCTTAATCTGAAGAAAAACTAACACTACCACTGAGTTCAAGGCTACCAATAATTTCAGCCATGGTGTCTTTTGTTTGGTGTAATGGCATCCAAAGATTGTAATTAATTTGACAATACTGTGAATTACGGCTCGGAGAAAAGACCTAATATCTGTATGATGATCAATTACCATTTATTTTGGTAACTAGAAATGAAATAGTGTCTTTGTCAATCTAATGGAGCACTGACACTTTTAGGCAACAGCAAAGTAAAAACAGACTCTGTTTCACTAATGTTTCAACACTCAAAATAAGTAATTTTATAACAGATCTGAATGACACCTTTAGTGTGGAGTATGCAATTGTCAAGTTTACAATTTTCAGTCTTCCTTGCCATTCACATTTCATATTATATGACATACTTGTGTTTCAGGTGTTTGGAACAAACCGCTATTGTTTATTATCAAAGCCGTAACTATTTTATGGCACTATTTACATGACGCTTGATTTTGCTCTGTAAGCCAAAATGTGCCCACATGTGCGACAAGGTCATCCTTTTTTTTCCTGCATCAGCTCTTCTTCATCTGCACCCGTGTGTCCAAGTGTAATTCCTTCAACATTTGAGTCACTATCAGGATTAGACTACCAGGTGCTCATAGTTGATTACATCCATAAAACAAAGAGGTGGAACGGTGCCGACTCCACTTCCTGTGTTAAGAATGAACCCACACAAAGGTAACAAGAACCAGCTGACCGGCAGTAATTGGTTGTTTGTTCTTGGAGGTTAGATGTGATTTGTTATTGTACTTACAGATGCACACAAGATTGCAGAGTTCCAAAAAGCACGTGCATATGCACAGCAGTGCACATAAAATTTGAGCGGTGCACATAATTCTCACCTCTACATGCACTGGTGCACGGAACTTGGTACAGCAAATATTGTGCGCAGGCCTGCTAACTCTCAAGCATTTACCGTGACTCACAAAACTGACAGTTATTCCATATTTGATTTGCTGGAGCCCTTTTTACACAGAGTTTGTGCTACAGGGTCGCTACAAGGCCCCTTCTTCTACAAAACAGAACAAATAAAAGGTAAGAAAAAATGTTTCACTTTTCTGTAGGGTGTAAATTGATGGGGCACACCTACCCCAAGTGGTTACAGTAGACCTTTTCGCACACAGATAGGGCTTTAGAGCCGCTGCTAAATCCCTCCTTTATGCCTCATTTGTTTCTTTGCACGGACCCAAACAACGCCGGCATCATCCCACTCCAGTGTGTGATTTTAGACAGCATGCCGGCATCGTGGAAGCTCTTAATTTGCAGGAATATTTGACAGCTGTTCTTCTCTGATCGACTGCTGCTAGCCACTTTTTAAATGCGAATATTTGACAATTTGTTTTGTTTTCCATACAAAGTTTGAACGGGCTACATGGGACGTTTAGTGTTACGGTAGCATTTATGTGATACAGTAAACAGGCTAACTGTGCCAATGACGGATCACAAATGCACAACACTTTTTGCAGATACTAGATATTACACAAAAGCGAGAGATTGTATCATATTAACTTGCTTTAAGTAAAATATTCATCATTTTTTCACATTATGGTGCAGTTTCTCTCTCCCTCTGTGCCACTGCCTGCATTTCCACAGCTGCAAAGAATAGCTTGACAGTCAAGAGCACTCACTCCGCAGCAAAATCAGGGGACCAAAACCTCCCCAAATGTACACTGCAAAGAAAAAAATGACTGCTTGACTTGAAGCAATCTCATTCGACTAACAATCTGACTAATGATTCAAGTCTTCGAATATCGAGAGGAAGCCCTAGTCGATTTGGCGCTGCTACTTCCGTCCTTGCTGGCTTAAAGGTGAGACAACTCTGTACCTCCATTCCATGATCATACCTTAGATACAGTTTGGTGAGGCGGCATAATGGAGGGATATTACAGCCTTGAACAGGCATTGTTAAAGGGGTTTGAGATGCTGCTCAAAATATTCCCATATCTGAAGCTGTTTCACTGTACATTACTGTAAATTCGGTCGTATCCAACCCCTGCTGTGGCAGAGGGGCGGATAAAGATAGACAGAATAATCAAACTGTGTAGTAAAATGAATTTGGTGCAGGTAAAAATATTTTGGTGCAAGTAAATTTAAAGGTTACATGCTCCAGTCCATGTACACAGGAGAAAGCACTGCCCTTTGACAGCCTGTCTGAATGAACTGACCGAACACATCGACATTACTTTGGACGGCTTCAGTTCTGCTTAATTTTTGCTTTCTTGCCCAGTCCTTCAAAAATTACAGGTTAGAGGCACTTTTACTTTGTCAAACCGAGCAGGCACATCATTATGATCTTTTTTACTTCCCTTTAAAACCCAGGGAGAACTGCAGGTGAAAAGCACAGAAGATGATTATGGAGATTCGTCCACAAATCTGGATATAATCCTCTCTTACCTCTTTTGCAGCACAAGGTTTATTTGCTACTAATCTGTCTCCATTTACCTCCCAACTGCTGTTTGAGAAGTTGTGACAAGAAAGAGACCTCAAGTCCAGTTGGCCGAAGGTTAGAGACCAACTTGTAATGAATGGGGGCCTACCTGTTGTAAGTCATTCTGGGTAATAGTGTCAACTAAATGCCTAAATGCAGCTTAAAATAAAACCAACAGTGTGGCTAGTGGAGCGTAGAGCGGCGTGTCCTGGCACTTGTCGGAGTAAGGACCATTTCAGAGCGACGCTGCCTATTTTCTGGGTTAGCCTACTGCTGTATCTCCGAGGACCAGACCAGCTGCTGCTCACATTCATTTCACTTCCCATTAAAGGTGAAATAAATCAGGAGTCCCCACACAACCTCCTTGGAGACGCAGGAAACACACACACACACACACACACACACACACACACACACACATACATGTGCTTGCAGGAAGTTGGACACATGCGGACATGCATAAACACACACATCACTGTCTGCGTGCATGTGTGTGCAGAGGTGTCTGCATACAGCATAACCCAGGTCATATATGCATCGAGGATGTGAGGTGGAGAGGAAATGCAGTAGATGTGTGTTTGTGTGTGTGTGTGTGTGTGTGTGTGCGTGTGTGTGTGTGTGCGCGCGCGCGTGTGTGCGTGTGTGTGTGTGTATTTCTCTGACAGCGCAGCGGTGAGAGTGAGTGGGTCTGTGTGAAGGGGGGCTATTTCTGGCGTCTCATTTTTTTTTCCTCCTGCTGCCGCAAAGAAATGCGATCGGCGTCCGGGAAACGAGAGCTGGCAGCAAGCACACACACACACACACACACACACACACACACACACACACACACACACACACACACACACACACACACACACACAGAACCTCGCAGCGCCGAGCAACACGCGCCATGGCAACGGAACAGCCGCAATTAGAGGCGAAGAGCCTTTCCCCTCCATCGAGGGAGAGACGGAGAGCGAAATGAAAGGAAGAAAGAAAGAGCAGGCGAGGGAGAGAGAAAGAGAGAGACAGGAAGAGGGGGAGGGAGGGGAGGGAGATGAGTGTCAGAGAAAACAGCACCGCACAGGAAGGAGAGAGAGGGAGAGTGGAAGAGGAAAGGAGAACATGATAAAGAGGTGAGAATGTGCAAGAGTGAGGCTGCGAAGGGGAACAAGGGCCGAGAGCGATGGAGAAGGAGGAGGAGGAGGAGGAGGAGGAGTGAGGCTGAATGAAAAAGACTAAAAAGCAGAGAAGGCACAGAGCGAGGAAGAGGAGGAGAGATATCCAAAAAGACAGATTGCAAGACATGAGCGAGACAAACAAAAGAGATTACGTGCGAGCGAAACCAAGGTAAGGGGGGGGGGGGGGGTGTTAGGGAGAGATGGAGAGAGGAGGAGGGAGGAGGGAGCTGTTTCTCCTGTGTGAGCCGGGCTAATGAAAGATGAATGAGGGAGGCAGTGGTGGGAAGGAGAGTGTGGCTGCGGGCGATGCCTGGCTGAGCCGCTGTGTGTGTGTGTTTGTCGGGGGTTTGTGTGTGTGCGGCGCAGTCGAGTGAGCTTCGCAGCCGGCTGACTGGTGTTGGACAACAGGGATGATATTGTGTATACTGTATGACTCAGGAGCACACGGTCAACAACAATAAACACGCTTGCACGCTCATGCAGGCGGACATACGCAGCTTTCAGTCGGAGCCACCTGTAAGCATCAAGTCAATCATTAGCACGCGCGCTGCGTCTCCGCGCCTCGCTCACTTATTCAGACCTGACATCTTTCATGCTGTCAGTCACTCTTTGAACCCGTCTCTCTCTCTCACCCTCCAGATTCAGTGCAAAACCCTTCATCCACCGCCTCTCCTCCAATATCCCACCCTGCCAGTCTGCACCACTTTCCAGCCATCAGTTTCCTTCCCATCGCCTTTTTTTTGTCCGCCTCTAATTGTTGTGCCGAGCATCCTCCGAGCTGAGGCGTGCTCTAACAGCTTGGACGAGGACGCCCTCCTAAGAGCGGACCAGACAGAGAAGTCATCCTGACCCCGATCTTTCTCTCTCCGACTCACTGCCTGACTTTTTTTTCTCCTTCTTCCTCCAGACGAATCACATGCTTCGCAGTGCCAAAACAAGGCCCTAGTGCTGCCCGCGGTGCCGCTGCTGACAGCAAATCTGAACTTTTCTCTGACTAAAAGGGATCATTCTGCCAAAACGAGCTTAATCCCTTGACTCTGCAAAGTCATAATAAGATTCAATGAGACATTTTTTTTACTCTCTTAATGTTTGGCTGCATCCAGATATGACGCGGGCGTGGGGAACTTATTGAAGCCGAGATGTTGTGATGATATACTTAATTTCTGAGAGTAAATCACGGCAGCTGATGGATTTATATACTTGACTTAAAAAAACATGTATGATAGGGGTCGACCGATATTGTTTTTTCAAGGCAGATACCAATTATTAGTACTTAATGAGACAGATAACTGATATTTGGAACCGATATGCATTTACAATAAAAATGAAAATATTTCTGTCTAAATTTAACATTTGGAATATAACAAACTCCAAAACAAAACTTTGTTTAAATGCCTTTAGCAAATGTTTAATCAAAACGGAAACTTTCAACATCATACACAGCAAGTTCCTTGCAACTTTTTTTGTAAAGTTCAGTGAACATTTAAACTAAAAATATCTCCCTGAGGTTTTACAAAGTAAAAGTTGCTCTCATGCTGAAACCATGTATTGCAGACTGTGTTCCCTGGTGATGGTTAAGTGTAATCTGCACACTTTCATAAATTAATTTCATCAGTGATCATTAAAATAACAAGCTGATACAATCTGCAAAGTGCCAAATATTGGTCCCAATAATAAGCCAATAAGGCCAAAAATCTGTCGACCTCTAATGTATGACCACCTGTGGTAATACTGCAAAGTGTTACGTTTTTAAAGAGCTTTTTGTCTTATTAAAATGTCCAGTGTGTAGGATTCAGGGTGATATATTGACAAAAATTAAATGAAATACAAGAAGTGTGTTTTCTGTCATGTATTATCACCTAAAAATACGAGCTGTCATGTTTTCTTTACTTTAGAATGAGCTCTTTACATCTACATAGGCAGAGGGTCCTTGTCTGCGGAGATCGCAATGTGGCACCGCTATGTTATTACAGTAGCCAGGAGGGACAAACCAAACACTGGCTCTAGATAAAGACATTCACTTTTTCACGTTAGTAACCATAGTTAAAGGCCCGTCCATGATGAGCCAAACAGCCTCTGCTTTTTATCAGTATTTTTTACCCATTATAATCACCTGGCCAGTTTGTTTTGGAGATGAAGAGACCTCTGCAGATAATTCTGCTCCCAGTAAAAAATAACTCCTGAATATCTGGATCTTAAGTCATCACAGAAAAAAGGTCAGCACACATTAGCAGAAGCTCCTGGCACATCTATGACTGTCAATCAGCGTCGGAGTGAAACCACTTTATTGAGAGTTTTTACCGGTTTTAACCAGCGGGTCCATTTGTTTTGGAGGGGAGGAGACGTCTGCAGATAATTCGGGTCATAGTAAAAACCTCCTGAATGTCTGGATCTTAAATAAGGTGAGCATTAATTAAGTTCTCAGAGAAAAAAAGGCGAGCATATATTAGCAAGTGCTGGGCAAGAGGCCCATCTGCAACATGCAAAATGATGTAGGAGGTACACTGATTTGCAATGTAGAAAGAGTGTTTTACCAGTTTAAATCAACTGGTCCATTTGTTTTGGAAAAGAAAGAGATCTCTGTGGAGAATTCAGCTCCCGGTAAAAACCTCCTGAACAATGAACACTGAAGGAATTCTAACGAGGAGAAACTTCAGCTGGTTGCAATCTGCAATTCTCACTGCCAGACGCCACTAAATCTCCCTAAATCTTAGATGCTGTTCCTTCAAGATGATTTTAATGCCCCCAAAATTAAATTTAGGTTCAATTAGGAAAACAGATTTTTTTTTTTTACACCAAACTGAAAAACAGACACCAGGAAACAATAACTAGAAATTGCCACAGTTCATTAAAACCTAATTATGCTTCATGATGCTTTGGGGCTTGATAGCCTATTATCAAATTTGAACCAAGTAAAAACCGTTTATTGAATCCAAATCGTTCAAATCATGATCAGATCAGATCTTTGCAGTTTAACTCTCAACAACTTCCAGCAGCAATGTTATAAATAACAGCATTTTTTAAGAAGTAAATGCTTGACAACTGGGAAAAAACCTGACCTGTTGAAGCACTGGTTAAAAAGTTTTTGTTGGTTGTTACTTGTCTCTTGTGCATGTGTGGCGGCCTTGAAGACAGTAAAGACAGAGGACAGGCCTTTCATTGTCCAGTGACAGCATGTGATCATCAGCCACTTAAATGCGCATAAAACTGTCATGCTTGTGAGCTATCTTTAGGAATATGTTGTGCTCTGTATGGACATGTGAGGGATCTACATTGATCAAAGGGTCAACATGAGGATTACTGTCACAGCTACGAGTATGACTCCCAGTACACACACACCCAAGGACGCACACATGCACACATTATGTGTCGCCCCTCGGTGCGAGCAAATATTTCTGGAATGGCTGAGACACACAAACAGGCATGCATGTTGTGCATAAATATGTGGACGCATGCATGCACGCACGCACACCTGCACAGGCGCACACACAAACACTAACAGACAAAGAGGCACACACAGACCTTGGGGACCGAAGCGGCTAACGTTCACCAACAGAATAAAACCCAAACAAAGAGACATCCTGTTTCCTGGAACACAACACCACTCAACCCTCTGTGCTGGAAGCAGCCAGTAAACACACACACACACACACACACACACACACACACACACACACAAAATCAGTTCATTGTCCATTGCTGCGCATGTGTTTCCTTGCGCCTGATTCATGTAGCGGTGTGTGTCTGCGTGTCCAGCGATGCCACTGACTGTGCCTCCGAGTGTCGGTGCACGTGAGTTTATGCTCGTGAGTGGCTGTGGCCAGAAGTGTTTGTGTGTGTGACGGAGCGGGAGAGAAAGAGAGAGAGAGAGAGAGAGAGAGAGAGAGAGAGAGAGAGAAGGGAGAGCAGATGATAGAGTAGGCTTTAGCGATTCCCTGGAGTGTGAGGCAGCGTTTACGGCACTCTCAGAGCAGCCAGAGTGATGAATATTTAAAGACGTGCCTGAAAGAGCGGAGGGAGGGGGAGTAGGGTTGTGTGTATGTGCGTGTGTGTGCGTGTGTGTGCGTGCATGCGTTTGTGAATGCATGCGCCTGTGAATACATGCACATGCCTAAGTGTGTGTGAGGGACGTTATCTAGTATCTTCTTTCGCATTTGCGTGTGCATACCATATGCATGTCTATATGTGCCTGTATGTAGTTTGCATGTCTGTATAAGAGTATATGCATCTGCAAAGCTTATATGTAGGTATGCAGGGACTTGTTTACACTTTATTTGCCTGTATGTGAATATATGTTGGTCTGTGGGTATGTATATATGCCTGTATCCCATGTCAGTTTAAATATGAGTATTTTATGTCTGCATATTGCTTTAGACGCATATAAACGTGCGTATATATATCCACAGCGATATTAAACCCCAAGCCTTGGTGCGTGTGTGTGTCCAGCCTCGACGTGGCTGCCCGCCCTGTGTGTGTGTTTGCACTTCACACAGCCCTGTAGGCCAGCTCTCTGTCTCGCTAAATGGGGATGAATAGCGGAGTGTCGCTGCTGCTCAGCGGGAGACGAATGGCTACGGGGCTCTCTGTCTCCAGTTACACACCGATCACTGCCCGAGACGCAGAAGCACAAATGCACACACACACACACACACACACACACACACACACACACACACACACACACACACACACACCGGCACACACGATAGGCATGGTCATACATCCACCCAAATTTATCTAGGCCACATGGCCACATGTGGATAAGCTATCACACAGACAATCAGGGTGTTCAAAGAGCATGACACCTTACACCGCAGACTTCTTTGATTTCGAGGAGTTCTGTTTTCTTTGTGTAAAGAAAATGTCAAAAATAATCTGAACAACAAAACAGACAATAAGAACAGTCATTCTATGTGCTTTCTCAAAGGAGCAGTGTGTAAGATTTAGGGGAATTTAGTGACAACTAAAGGTAAGAACTGCAGATTGCAATCAGCTGAAACTGCTCCTGGTTAGAATTTTTTCAGTGTTTATTGTTAGAGGTTTTTACCAGGAGCCAAACTATCTGCAGAGGTCTCTCCCTCTCCAAAACAAATGGAACAGGTGGGTAAAACAGTAAAAAAGACTAAAAAAGTAGTTTCACGTTAAAAATCAGTAGCCACTTTATATCACGCCATTATGCCGCCTCACCATTCTGTACATAAAGCAGAATCGCAGAATTGAGCGACAGAGTGGTCTCGCCTTTAAGCTGCCACGGATGGTAGTAACAGCACGTAAGCAATCTCTGTATTAACAGGACAGCCAGCAGGACGGGACCATGAACAGGACAGTTTTGACGTTTTAACAGCGTGTTAAACTGGACATACACTGCACGTTTTATGAAATGTAGTTAATTCCAACTCAAACTGTGCGAGTACATCGTCAATGACGTTAAGCCAAAGCTCATGATTATAGACTGTACATGCAGATGTACAACATGACAGCTCCCCCAAAATCTCGATCGCCCCCTGGTGTCTGACTGCAGCATAGGTCATAAAGCCCGCCCCTCCATATTAGTGAATGGACATAGGCCAAACTAAAATCTCAAAGTACAGGCCAAATAAATTTTTCCCCAAAACGGTTTCTGTCACTGAACGTAGTTCACATCACCCTGATATTTGTTTTTATGACAAGTTCGGTTTTAATGAGTGATAATATTATACAAAAGGGGGCTTTTCTGGCATGATTGACAGCCGTGACAGCCAATGCATGCGCTCGCATTCAGTGGGGCTGCTCACGACTGGTCGTGACTGGTTGGAGTGTTTTGGCGGGAACTCCCCCAGCGCGGATACCACTACTGCACAGATGCGGGCCCTCAATCACAGTGCTTGATGCACAAAGAAGACAAAGACTTGATTGGTTTTATAGTTGCTTTTTTTGGTTTTTCTTTTTAGAAAAGATTTATAAAAAGGGCAGATATTATATTATATTATATCATATCGTACATTATATTATGTCAATATATCCCCTGAATCCTACACACTGGACCTTTAATGGGCTAGTGTACGAAACTATACTAAAATTTCACTAATCCTGACTTTGGTGGTGCCCCACTGGAGCCCAGTCATGGAAACCTGGAGAATCACTCCTACAGAGATCAGAGATCAAAGCCTCAGAAAAAAGGAAAAGAAATGACAGTTTTGCCTCCAAATCAAATACCTGCAAGCTATATCAAGCTCTGAACTTATTTTAGTAAACACAGTAAATTGAATGTGAGGAGATAGATAAATAAAAAAAGGCTTGCAGACAAATAAAGATGAGAGTTGGAACCTTGCATACTGCCTTTCAGCATCTGAGGAGCTCGCTGGTTCAAGTAAACAAAATACACCACAAAAGATATTAGGGTATACAGTACAAACCACACACCAGCCTACACACGCCGAGGCACAAACACACACCCCTGCGCGCTGAATGCGAGATATTCCGAGAGGCGTAGAGGCGAAGAGCGGAAGGAAGGGAGTGTAGAGAGGAAAGAGAAAGCAGAAGAGAGAGGGAGAGAGAGAGAGAGAGACAGAGCGAGCGCATCCTGGGATGCAGAATGCCAAATACAGTGAGATAAGAGTTAATGTATCCCCCCCAGCCCCCTCTTCATCCCTCCCGTTTGGCTCTCTCTTTCTTCCTCCCTCCATCCATCCCTCCCTCCCTCCTCCTCCTCCTCCGCCTCCTCCCCGTTTGCTTTGAGGGATGAATAATAACTGCTGCTCTGAGATTTCCTCCCTCGTTTTTCAAAGCGCAGAACGGAGATGGGGAAGGTCTGCCTGGCCCGGGCTGCGCGTGCGGGCTCGCACACACAAAAGGCGCAGACAACGCACTGTAGCACACACACAGACGCGCGCACACGCCGTCTTGTTCTCGCTGCTCGCCTGGAGCAGGGAAATCAGATCTCCTCCAGAGAAAGGCGGGGGGGGCTTATGCGCTGTAGGGAGCCCATACAAAAAATCCCCTGCAAGCACGTATAGGCCTATACACACCACAAAACCCACACGCAGCATCGAGGGAAACCAAGAATAACTAGGAGGATGCGAGCCGCCTCCTGGAGCGACAGGGTGAACTCAAGGTTATAGACACATCACCGGTTCAAGCCCTGCCGCCAGGGCCAATCCGTCCATGCTGAAGCACCCCTCTGCAGGGCACGTAACCCCTGATTGCTCCAAGGCAACTAGCTCTCCTGCCATGCGCCTTGCTTTAGAGATTTTAGAGAAAAAAGAGGGGTTGTAGACACTATACAGGGGTGCCAGTTTCTTCCCGTTTGGCGTCAAAAGGGGGGTGTTTAAGGACAGCGAAAAGTCCTCCTGAAAGACGCTGTCCAGGAGGAGCACTTGCGTATCTAGCCACGACGCGCCGCAGAAATCGGCAGCTCGGTTCCGAGGAGAGGGCTTATTTATGCAAACAGGCGTACAAGCGCGCACAGTAGGAATCGAGACAAGCCTTGTAAACAAACACACACCCACACCATAAAGCACACAGGGGAGGCGATGTGAGAAGCAGACTGTGAAAACTCTGCCCGGGCAGTGCTTCCACACACACACACGGGGAGCCGCGAGAGATAGAGAAGTGGCGGAGAGGGAGGGAAAAGAAGGACAAAGAGAGAAGGAGGAGAAGGAGGAGGAATAAGTGCGAAGGTGTGAGTGTCTGGGGCTACTTTTGTGTTGCCAAATGAGGGCAAGAGAATGAGAGAGAGAGAGAGACGTGTACGGTGAAGTGATGTATAATGACTCGTCTGTGCGTGTTTGTGTGTGTGTGTGTGTGTGTGTGTGTGTGTGTGTGTGTGTATGTGTGCGCGCGTAAAAAGTAGGAACGCTTTCCCATTTCAATTCGCAACAGCTGGTGTCGAATTAACACATTTACCAGTGTGCATTTGGAACAGATTAAAATTGTGTGTGGCGTGTGACTGTCTGCGTGTGCGCGCTCCTGTGTGTGTGCGCTAACAGATGAGGGCCAAAAACAAGAGTGTGTTTGTGTGTGGGAGTGTCTGTGTATTAACGCAATGGATCAGGGCAGGGAGAAATGGCAGAGAGAGAGAGAGGGGGGGGGGGGGGGGAGAGGGGGGGGAGAAAGAGAGGGAGAGGGAGCTCTACCCGACGGCTTTAGCTGCTGCCCTGGGCCGTCTCTCTAAGCCCTGTTTAGGAGGCTTTGGAGCTCAGATAGAAATAATCCCCCACTCAGACACACACACACGCTAGGCATGCACACACACAAAAATAAAAAAAAACCCGCACACACAAACACACAAACTCACAAACAGAGGCGCAAAGAGAAAAGCGCACACACTCAAGTCGGGGCGGACAAAACAAGCGCACACGCGGCAACAAGCAGCGACAGCACATTCGCCTTGACACGAAACCAACCACCCGCCTACACACACACACACACACACACACACACACACACACACACACACATACACACACACGCACACACACACGCACACACTGAGGCTGTCTGCTGTGCGCTGCTTCCGCACGGCAGAGCACAGCGACATCAGCACGGCACCGTGACAAACACTTTACACACTCCAGCACTCAGCGGAGGGGAGGGAAAAGGAAGGAGGGAGAGATGGAGAGAGAGGCGGAGGAGGATATGAGCCAGGGGGGAGGGAGGTGAGTGAGTAGGGGAAGGAGGGGAGGGGAGTCTAACAAATTAATAGGAGCCGGAGATATATACGGTGGAGGTGGAGGAGGAGGAGGAGGTGGTGGTGGTGGTGGAGGACGACGACGAGAGAGCAATTCATTCCCGTTTTCTCCTCGTGCGCTCTCTGGAGAAAGGCAGAGCGGCGCGGAGCTGAGCGAGCGCGTGTTTGCTCAAGAGAAGGAGAGAGAGGGGGCTTTGTGTGGCAGAGGAGAGGAAAAGTGGTGGCGGTGGTGGAGGAGGAGGAGGAGGCGGTGACATAAAAACACAGAAGGAGAAAGACAGAGCGAGGAAGTGTGAGGATAAAAAAGGAGCTATTAAAAAAGACGTTTTGTGCGTAAAAAAAAGAGGAAGCGAGGAAGGGGAAAGTGACATTACGGGGTTTGTCATCTTCATCAGCCGACAGTTGGGGCACAGGAGGGGAGGAGGGGAATGGATGGAGAGGTGAGGGAGGAGGAGGGTGAAGAGGGCGAGGTGAGGGGGGATGGGCGGTGTTTAAGCGGAGCCTTTGAGAGACGTTGACCCTGTAATTGACCTGTGTCTCCGCCTACATCGCCGTGGCGACAAGCAGAGCCGCTGCAGCTAATCACTTAGTAACCCTGACCTGTCAATCACACCGGGGAGGGAGGGAGGGAGACGCGGTAGCAAATGAAAGGAGAGAGAAAAAAAGAGAGAGAGAGAGAGAGAGGGAGGAAGGGAGTTCAGGAGTAATAACAGCACTGGGGTTATCATTTACTGGACCACCCGCCTCCTCCCACCAACCCTCAGCCGATGAAGCCCTGGTTTTAAAAAAGCCAATAAAATGCTCGATGCCTCCCAACACACATACACACACACACACACACACACAGAGCGAAGCTTTCTGAGAGTTCAGATAAGAGATGGGGAGGCAGAGTGGTGAGGAGGGTGAGGAAGGGGGTGAGAAGAGATAAGATAGCAAAGTGAACATGCAAATAAAACAACAGAGTTTATGTGCTGTACACTGCTAAATCTGACAAGTTGAAAAATCTAAGAAACCAGTTGCCTTGAAAAATGTAAGTAGTCTTAATTTACTTTTTATCAGACCTGTGAAACTATTAATTTTTGTAATTGCGATTAATTACATTTCTAATCACATGTTTTTTAATTCCATTATTTTGCATTTCAAAACGGTTATGAAGTCCATATTGACAAGGTGAAACAATTCTTACCAGATTGTGTTGATTAGGAATCAAATAACAGCAAAAAATGTACAAGAGGAGCATGAAGTGGGCGTGTCTGTAAAGGGAAGACTCATGGGTACACACACACAACCCATTTTCATTCAGATATCTTGAGGCCAGAGGTCAAGGGACCCCTGTGAAATGGTTGTGATATTTTTAAATCACCAAAATTGAGCCTAACTTTGCAGCATTATTTAGCCCCCTGACTGAGAAGCCAGCATGACATAGTTGGCACCACTGGAGGTCTTTTAGTTTCATGATACCAGCCTCTTAAAATACATTAATTACGAAACTTATGATCAACATGATGAGGCTGACAGCCCCGCTTTAAATCTAGTTGTTACGTTTACGTGAAATTTTCTTATGTTCACTTAATTTTGTGAAGTTGTTGCAACTTAAGAATGACGAGTTTAATTAAATCAGTCATGTCCAAAGTCTGGCCCGGGTGCCAAGACCAAATTCAAGCGGCCCTTGGCTTCTTTTTCAAAATATGCGCACAATATACACACAATTAGCACAATATCCGTTAATCAAGTAAGGTCACTTTGCATTTATTTTCGTTCATTCTCGCTGGCAGGACCCCTAAACAGTTCGTAGACATGCATTCAATAGCACGCATCTCCACGGCAAAGCAGCATAAAGTTGTCGGTAAAGGGCCGCCGCTTTTGGGAGTAGTGGAAAGTTTTTTTTCACTTAAAGATGAAAAAGTTGTGTTTGCATCCTTTGTATGTGATTTAGAAAAATAAATAACCCATCTGATGCGAGAAGCAGTTGGCCCCCAGATATTTTCACATGATCTAATCTGGCTCCTACTTTGGGTGCCCCTGAATTAAATCAGTCTTTCTAAATTTTAGCAACTTCAGTCGTTTACTGTGCCATATGTTTGTATTCTGCTGGTTGCAAATTAGTCAATCACATTTGTTTTTTCTTAAACAAATGTGAACTTGCAGCTGTGACTCAGAGGTAGAGCGGGTCATCCTCTAAGAGGAAGGTTGGCGGTTCGATCCCCGACTCGCCCAATCGAGATGTCAAAGTATCATTAGGGAAGATACTGAATCCTAAATTGCTCCTGATGCAGCGCCACCGGAGTGTGACAGCGTGTGTTTGGTTACTGAGCGGCAGGTGGCACCATGTACGGTAGCCTTGGCCACCAGTGTAAGAATGTGTGTGAATGTGTGAATGTGACATGTCATGTAAAGCGATTTGAGTGGTTGGAAGACTAGAAAAGTGCTACTCAAGTGCAGCCCGTTTTAACAATTTACCATCTCATACCATCTCAAGTGATAATCACATTCAGTCAAACTAACTTGATTTACTGAAGTTACTAAGACTTTTAAAGAACAAGGACATTTCACTTGTTATTTTTAAGTTGCAACACCTTAAATCCAGTTAAATTTTAAGTTAACTTAACATTTACATAAAAAGTAACGATAATTTAAGATTTATTTCTATATTTACTTTACTTTTTGAACTCTATCTGTTTGCAAGATTATTTTAAGATCAACTTGTCAGGATATGGTGTATGATCAGTGTGTGTTACCTGTTGATGAGGGGAAAGATGGACACCAGCAGGTAAACGGAGGGATACCACTTCAATGGCTTGATCTCCTCAGCCAAGGAAACCTGCAGGAGAGAAAAAGTGACCCACTGAATGCTCACATTAACACTCACACACATACACACAGTCGTAACTGGAAGATCAGTGCACCGAGGCAAACAACAAAGGCCAATTAAACCCTAATAAAATATTAACCTGCTGATAATATCCACAGTTATGAGAAGAAACGGGGATTCCAATTAAACGGGGGAGCCAATACTTTTACGCCGTAATGTGAACGGGGGATGAATTCAATATTTCGTGGACAAGGAAGGCAGGAAGACAGAGAGATGCGGCAGCAGCTAAAAGTCGAGTAGAGGGGGGGGGGGAGCCTGGCGGTGGAGAGCTTTTACAAGCCGTTATCTAATTCCCCGGAGAGGAGGACTCTTGCGCCCGGAAGAGGCTGAGAAGCGCGGCCCCTGGATCGATTTTCTGCGCTGTGCTGTTTTTCCTCCCTTCCCTCCTCCTCCTCCTCCAAACCCCCCTTAGGCGAGGACGCAGTAGCAGCGCAAAGCCTCCCCTCTCTTTCTCTCTCTCTCACACACACACACACACACACACACAGTCGGAGCCAGCAGGCAGGCCCACGAGCTCTGGTCTCTACCCCCACATGCTGGAAATTAATTACTCACCAGAAAGACCCCGAGGCGTGCAAGCTCTAACGCAGGCATTTTAAACAATTCAAATGAAAATCACGAGAGCCCCCCCGGTGGTATTTTATCTCGTGTGTGTGTGTATGTGTGTGTAAGGAAGGGAGGTTATTGAATATAAGAGCCAAGTTTCCACCGCGTAACGTATGCTGGCTGTATGTGATCAGCTGAACGGAGCCTGTAAAAGCGTAAACCCAAAGGCAAACATTAAGCTCAGCCCTATTAATGTCTGTCATGATGGGAAGCTGTGACATCACCGACCATGTCGAGATCTGCCTGTTGTCATCTCAAGTGTATGTGTGTGTGTGTGTGTGTGTGTGTGTGTGTGTGTGTGTGTGTGTGTGGCACGAATGTGTCACTGGGAGAAAGGAAAAGGGCAATCAGACGCCTGAAGGACGCTAAGTGGAAAAGGAGATTTGCGGGAGTGTCAAGCATTATGGGTGGGGGAGAAATAAAAAAGACTCCAGAAATTTGGTTTGAAAGAAAGCACGGAGGCAGTAATCGCCGATAAAATTTAGGTGAGGTGTAGAGGCAGGCATTTGAGGAATTTCAATGCGCAAGAGACAGGATGTGGAAAAGGAGGAGGAGGAGGAGAGCGGCTAAAGAGCCTGGTGTTTTTAATCACAGTCCTCCCGTGTCAGAGGCCCCTGCGCTGCTCGGGAAGCAGAGGGGAATGAAACCGTAATTATGTGCGGCGGGCGCAGCGGTCCCGACGTTAATGACGCACGCTAGATTACAGACGGTTATCAGGGAGCAACCCGTCCCCTTCACCACCCACTGCACTCACCCTCACTCACGGAGAGGAGAAAAAAAACCCAACCTGCGCTAAAAATAACAGCATCAGGTTTTTCCCAAACGTACTTGAACATCAAATTCAAGGACTTTTCAAAAAGGTCTCTTTGGAGTGAAAATCAAGGACTGAAACTTGTTCAAAATTTCATGAAGACATGTTTTTCATGTGTTTTTTTTATTCTGCAGTGTTAACACAGATATCAATCACAGGGTTTTTCTTCAAGATGAGAGTATTTGTAATTCATGCTGTTTTGTTTGTTGTGTTTTACTTTTTTTTCTTACTTTCTGTCTCAACATTTAAAATTTTAGTGTGTTTTATTTCGGGAGATATACTGGCAGAAATGGAATATGATACAATAAGAAGGGGTTGACCAATAGTGTTTTTTTTCAGGACTGATACCGATTATTAGTGCTTAATGGAACCGCTAACCAATATTTGAGACTGAGACTGATTTGCATTTACAATAAAAAATGACAATATTTCTGTCAAAATGTAAAATTTGGAATATAATAAACTCCAACACAACACTTTTTAAAAAATGCCTTTACCAAATGCTAAATTAAAACTGAAATTTTCAACATCATATACAGCAATTTCCCTGCAACTCTTTAAAATTTAAATAAAAAATGAATGAATAAAAATAGCTCCCTGAGGTTTTACAAAGTAAAAGATCCTCTCATGCTGACACTTTCTTTGCATGTATTGCATGCTGCCTTCCTGGTATTGGTGGAGTGTAATACGCGCACTTTTTCATTAATCCATTTTATCAGCGTTAACATTAACATTAAACATAAACATTAAAACAACATTAAAATAAAAAGCTCATACAGATAATCATCGAAATGTCAAATATCGGCCCCAATAATCGGCCAGGCCGATAATCTGTCAACCTCTAATAACAAGCATGTTTTCAACACTAGCCCCTTTTACGCTACCTGTTCAAGGTGAGCCGTTCGCATCAAAACTCCTCCTCAGGATTCTGTATAAAAGGTACAACAGTGGTATGGGTGGACAGAGTGGTCTCAAGTTTAAACCAGCAGTGGAGTTAGTAAAAGAGGAGGGCGAGATCAACCGTAATATAACAGGGATGGTAAATGATTGTGATTGCTATTTTATGCAGTTCTTATTGTTTATAAGAAAACTTTATGACTGTTTTATCTAATAAAGGCAAGAAAAGCAAAAAGAAATCTTTAAAAAAGGATGTTAAATGCCATAAAAGAGCTTGATGGTGTTGTGTTCATTGTCCCATCAAGCCTCCCTTTGCTTCCAGAATGCCAGCATGCTACCTAAAACTGCACGCTTTGGCGCCATTGTTTTGTTATGAGTAACAACGTAAAGATGGTGTAAAGAGAGGCATTCATAGCGATCCTAAAACACAGTCTCTGTGTAAAAAGGGGCAACTGATTTGTTACGTGAAACTGCCTTATTCAGTATTATTACAGATTTTAATCACCGAGTCTGTTTGTTTTACAGAGGAAGAGACCTCTGTAAATAATTTGACACCTGAGCGCTGAAGGAATCCTAACTGGGAGTTCATGCTTGGCACATGGGAGAAGGCCTATCTGGTTGCGATCTGCAATCCTCACCGCTAGATGCCACTAAATTCAACACACTCATCCTTTAAGCCAACATGGAAGAAAAGTCCTTCAAAAAAAGGAAAATTGATATTTGAACAGCTACAATTTCCTGACAGCTAAGTAAACTCAGGAAGATACAATTAAAATCTCCAGAACGGCTATAAAATGGCACTTTCAGTGAGAACGTTCTGACGACTGAAACATCACATTTTAATTATTTTCCTTAATTCTTTCTTCAAACACTTTGGCTGCCGAATTTGTTTCTCTTGAATCCAGAAACGAAGATTTTCAGCGACAGTTGAAAAGAATCCTGTCAAGAAACCAGGAGTAATGCTGAGGGCTCAGAGTAACACTCTATCTGGCAGCTGGGAAGTGGATCCCTACAAAAGGAGGTGTATGTTTTTTGTCAAAGCCACGTGTCGTGCTTTGAGAGCCCTTGAGAGACAAACCCAACTGTCCTTGCAGCTTAGGCATACCGAGGATGTTCTTCAGGATGTTGGCAAACGAAAAAAGTATGAATAGTAAAATTCGGCACATAAATGAGGATGCAGAGGTAACACTCACCAAGAAACAAGGTTGCAGGCACACACACATGTACACAGACACACAAGTAGACACATCGCATTGTGACTCAAGGCAAAGCTTGTGTGGATCAGTAAACAAACACCCTGGGAAGATAACGAACAAGCAGCTCGCTGTTTGCTCAGCCAGCTTTGTTGCTACCCGACGGGATGGAGCTGCTGTGCGTGCAGTTGTGCAAATGTGTGTAAAGGTGTGTGTGCGTGTGTGCAGCCTGACTTTAACACCCTCTTCTGAATATCCTCTTGCTGACCTGTGTTGCTGCAGGACCTTGTGGCGCTTGTGTGTGTGTACTCATGCTTGACCACAAACAAATTGCTCGGGACACACAGAGATGTGTCACAACCATGTGACTGATTGCCCTGATAACTGCCAACGCCAGTTACGTACGTCATCACTCCAGCCAGATACACACTCACACACACTGATAGCGAGGCAGGGAGACGGTGCCAGGTTGACTCAGAGAGAGAAAAAGATCAAGAATGGAGAACGCAGGCGACTACACGCGTGAACACGAAACATGAGAGGCGCTCATGTGTGTGCGACACAGTAACGGAGAACATGTGAGGCGCAGAAAGAGGGAGATGTGGCGAAGTGAATGCAAATAACCAGAGCCAGCGGTCTTCAGACACCCAGCAGGAATCGCTTTCTCTAGTTTACACCTGCTGCTACACACACACACACACACACACACACACACACACACACACACACGAGCCAGAGCTCGCTGGTTTGGCAAGCACAATCGGGGAGGCTGTTGTTGTTGTTTTAAAGCATCGCAGCGCGTGCATAAACTCTCATAAATATTCATGTCCATGAACCTGGCTTGCTGCTTTATTCATGCTGGGTATGAGTACAAGAGTGAGAGAGAGACGGAGGGAGTGAGAAAGAGAGAGAAATCGAAAGAGAGGGGGAAAAGAGAGAGAGAGCAAAGAGAGAAAAACAGATGGAAACGAGGAGAGCGACTGGGAAAGAGAAATACGAGGAAACGGAGAGTGTGATAAAAACCACTGCTGACTTATTTACACTCTGTGCTACACATAGCAATTAGCCCACATGAACAGTGTGTGTGTGTGTGTGTGAATTGCTGCCACACATTCATGCACACACATGTCACTTGTGAGGGTTACGCCAGTTCAGTGTGCAGTAATTACATCTGCCACTTAGGGGCAGCATCTACATAACCTTAACCCTAACCTGACCCCCCCCACACACACCTCCCGCCCCCCCTCACACACATACACACCTCAGCCTGCGGGCTGTAGGTGTAACAACAGAGAGGGAGGATGGGTGAGGTAACTAAAAGCACGACAACCAGGGACTGCTGCTGTTAACTTTTCATGAGTAGCTCTGTGACACTGTCCACCTCCGTGGAGGATTTTAAGGCTTTACATTTTAATGATTTGGCGTCGCCATAGTTATGCATGATGTGTGGGCTGCTGCGGGTTTAGTGTCTTGTTGGAGGACACTTGAACAAGACGCAGCATCTGTAACCAGCAGTCCAGATTAAATCATACAGTCGGAGGGAAGAAACATTCTCCGGTACCAGTATTTTACCAAAAGATCCATTATTTAATTTAAAGGGGCACTCCAGCTATTTTGCACTGCACATCCACAAAGTTATGGGACTCAGCAGAGACACGTTTCAAAAGAATGTTTAAAATCAGAACAAAAGAGGCCAAGATGCCACTTTAACACAGCCGGTTAAGGCAGGAATACGACTTTATTTAGTCTCAACATTCTGGTTTAAAGGTATGACTGCAGAATGGGGGGAAGGAGCCTTCGAGCCAGCAGCGGAGGTAGTAACAGAGCCAAATGGAAGTGTGTGTCAAAAGTGTGCGCCTGCAGTGTGGGACGGGTGTTTTGACATGTTATGTGTTTGACCGACCACTGGGTGATTCAAAAAGCAGCTAGCAGCAGTTAGCAACTCACTCAAAGAAAAAGAAAAGTAATTCATGTCTGCAAATTAGGGAGACAATGAGGTCCAGGAGCTCCTTATCCTACGAGCAGAGGATGGGATCAACTGCCACATAACAAAAATGGCAAGTGATTGTTATTGCCATGTTATGCCGTTGTTATAGGCCACAAGGAAGTGTGGCAGGTGCGGCTTTTAAGTCAATTTTTGTAGTGGCCAAACAGTGAAAATACACCATCACGTCATGCCATGGGGCCCAGAAATATGTTTCCCCTTAGATTTACAAGGCAAAAGAGACATCTATAAATAAAACATACTTTTGAGCATCACAACCCTGAAAAACGACTCATTTCGCCATCAGAATTTCATCCATTCAGTCCGATAACATTTCTAAAGTCTAGGAGACCTGCACAATTTAATCATTTTTTTCTTATTCAAGTTTGCGGAGCACCAAATCAGAAGTTAGTTGGTTAGCTGGTTAAAATCTCAGGAGAGCTCTACGGCCCAGACAGTGTGGGTAAATTTTACTGCTCATGTTGAACTTTTTGGCTTCATGTGCCACTGAGCATTTTTTATACAAATGCAAGAGGCCCTGCTTCCAGCGCTGTATCCAGTTATCTTTACAAAACCATGCATTATTTTTAGAAAGCTCTGCCTTATGCATATGTTGTATGTCACACTAGACAGCGAGACTGTTGTCTCACAAGTCATGCCTCTTTTGCTTCCACAAAGCCGGCATGCTGTCTAAAACCACACACTGGGGTGGCATGATGCAGCCAGTGTCATGAAGCGTTTTTGCTGAGGCAGTATTGTGGGATGCTTAACAGTCACATTATGGTTGGGCAGCTGTGTGGAGGACAGAATGGAGCTGTGATTTGAGCTTCTCTCTCAAGCTCTCTCTCTTTTTTTTTAATCCTTACACAACTATTTCTGTCACATTTTGTGTGAACAACCAAGTGCAACACAATGAAGCCTTCCAGGAGAGACTATCTGAAAATGTGCAGCATTAATCCTATTTTGAAACAACATTATGTCTCCTTCCTGTTTTTGATGGCTTGGGCTCAGGGATAAACACTTTGGATTTCCATCCTGATCGGACAACGCGTCTTCTGAACTGGCTTTGTTTAAGCATAAGGCTGCATTCACACCAAATCAGGTGTTGTGGCGATTAGCAGCAAGGTTTTGCGGCGGTGTGAAAATGTCACTTAAATTACTTATTTATGGGGGAGTGGTGGGTGGAGACTAACTATAGAAAGCTAATCTCACCATCTCAGCGACTCACCATCTCAGCGACTGTGTATTTGTCCTGGCTAAGTTTGTTTCTGTTGGCTTAAAAGATCTACACTTTTAAGCCAACAGAAGAGTATCTACACTGCCACAAATGATGTGTGTGTGCATGTAAAGACAAACAAAGCGAGTTTCCTCCTTTGTAGGATAGTGCACACAAACTTTTACGACATACTTTTTCCTTTACTCGCTTTAATATTCTTAGACAGAAAAAAACTGTATTACTTGTTCCTGTGGACAGCGGACATCTGCTCTGATCACAGGTTTGGTGATTGAGTACTGCAGCGTGATGTCAGCTTGGGTTTCTCCGAAGTAGATTCTGTTTCTGTTTTTCAATGCAGGGCCACTGTATTTCTTTTCTGCATGCCCACTGCTGCAGCCCTAGGCGCATTACCCGCATTCAAATGAATGGGAGGAGTGGCATTTTTGCCGTAACCCTGGATTTGGTGTGAATGCAGCCTAAAGCATTTACGCCGTGATTAGCCAGCTGTGTGGAGGTCAGACAGGAGCCAGGTTTTGGACTTCTCTTTCAAGCTCTCTTTTTTTCATCCTTACACAACTATTTCTGTCACTTTTCATGTGAACAACCAAATGCGACACTATGAATGCCTTCCAGGAGAGACTGTCTGGAAATGTGCAGCCTTTTTAAACAATAGCGCATCTCCTTCCCCTCTTTGACAGCCGGCTTTTGAAACCGCCTTCCAGTGTAGATGTTCGGCTCGGGTATAAACACTCTGGATTCCTGTCGTGGTCGGACACTGTGTCTTAGTTCACTTGCTTCTTCTGTTTCACGATAACCTGAATAGTAATATGTATGAAGTAATATGAATGATTTATATATATTTTTTATCTTTATCCATTCCATTTTGTTCCTCAGTCTGACTACTCTAAACAGTTATATATTTTACAGGTATTTTTGCCCTCTTTTTATTTAGTAAGGTCAGAAGCAGAACAGAGAGGCACCACAGCTCCTGCGTGTGCACCCACATTTAAATATACACGCACAGGCGCACACACTGTGATAAGCGTAGGAGTCGCGGGGTCAAATTGCTCCCTGCTGTTTGACACCTACCCCAGCGTGACCACAAAAGCTAATCCTGCACACACTCTAATCCTCACGCTCCGTGTGTATGCGTTTACATACAATATGTGTGAGTGTGTGTGGAGAAATGTGATGTCAGACGGGCCGTTACCTTTCGTCTCTCTCTCTCTGGGTTGAAAGTTCCCAGCCATGACTGCATCTGTGCAGAAAAAACACAAAATGGAAAGGTCAGGGCAGTTACTTTGGGCAACAATAAAAAAGCAGAAAAGTGGTTTGATCATCTGAACGTTTTTTTTTTTCCTAGAGAGGAGTGGCCTAAGGTTTAGAGGCCTGCAGTGACAAGCTGGAACAAATATCACATTGGCTATCACACCAACGCAAAATTCTCACCCATCCCTGCAAAATTGCCTAATTCACAGCAGAGTGCCGAGCTTAGAGGCAGAGGGGAGCACTTAGACAGCTCCCAGCATCTCACAAAAAAGGGAACTGATCAGCTTCAGCGCACACAATATGACACGAGGAAGAGGAAGAAGAAGAAAAGGCGACGGGTGTAGAAAAAAGGGAGAGCTTTTTTTTGAAGAAGTGTTAAAAGAAAAAGGAAAAAGTGGAGCAAACATGGCAGATCTGAGCTCTCCAGAGAGAACGTGGGAATACTTTTCGCTCTTCCTCTGTCTCCTCTCTCGGGGGAATGCAGGGAAAATGTCAACAGACACGCGCAGGAAAACACACACACTCACATGCACATCCATGCGCAAGACTGGGATTTGTAATGGTGGGACAAGGGGGCGGGGGGCCGTAGGAAACCAGAAGGTTTATGTAACCCAAGACATCACAGACAAATCTCTGGAGGCCCAGTGTGAGCCTCACACGCACGCACAAAGAGGCTGCGTGAGCGATACGCACTAACAGCTCCTCTGTTCTGCAATTTATTAACTCAATGTTGCCATGGTTTCTCCGTGCTGACGTGATTGTCATTGTAAATCTATGTGTGGCCGTGGTTTGTTTGTGGAGTGCAAGAGAAGAAAAAAAACACTCGGCCATTAGAGTGAACTTGTTGCAGAGCACCACCATCCATCACAATCTGCAAACACTGATAATAAGTGGGATATCATTAGGCTTCGGCCAGGTCTCCGGTGTGCAGCTTTTGTTGCGAGTCTCTTTCAAGCCGTGCCACGTAAACTCGGGCAATTCAGCCAGTTAAGTGTTGAGGCGTGAGGCTTAAGAGGGAAGGAGTGGGCATGTACAAATCGCATCCATAAAACAAACACACCACCACACTCCCAGACCTCTCTGTCTGGCCTGATAATGACTCATTAGCTTTCAAATCCCTCCAGTTAGAATGAGCTCACACAGTCACTCAGAGTGTGTCCGTGTTTTTCTAAATAATCCTGTTGTAAACGACTCGGACTTGGGAAACTTAATGAGCTACAGAGTCGCTTTCACCCACCATCCTCCCTCACCCTCTCTCTCTCTCTCTCTCTCTCTCTCTCTCTCTCTCTCTGTCACCCCCGTCTGTCTCTGGAAAGCGGAAAAACTTCTCCGTCCGGCTAACATCCCACCTCTCTTCACTCAGCCGCCTCGTCTTTATCCCTTTCCCCCGATGCGTCGCCACCTACCCTGCTTTCAAAGCTTTTGAAATTCTTTCAAGTGAGACAGCCTGCAGCTGAAAAGAGATAAGGCTTGAGCTCTTCATAAATATGATAGAGAAAGCAAAACGGCAGAGTGAAGGGGGAGAGAGACGTAGAGGCGGAAAAGGGAAAACGAGGAGGGGGATGGAGACAGACAGATGGAGGTGGAGAGGAAAAGAGAGGGGAAACAAGAAAGGTGGAAAACAGAGATACAGAGAGAGACAGGGGGTTGCAGGAGAGACATCTGAACACTGTGAGCTGAATGACTTATGAGATGCAGGATGCAAACCAGCTACATTCAATTCATTCTCTTTATCACATTCATGATAAAGAGCGGTGTGGTCTCTTTTCTTTCCCTTCAGCTACCTGCTGTCTGTCTCCAAAACCACCGTCTGTCTGCAGCCTAGCTATCTTTAAAATCTGTCTCACCATCCCATCGCTCACTCTGCCACCCAAACAAAGAATGCCACCATACACGATGACAGTTTATGTGGCTTTAACATGATTCTTCCTTACTCTGTTTTTGGATTTGATGAATAATACACAAACATATTGTTATACCACATGTCTGCCACCACCTTTCCACTGGCAGTGCAGCCACACTGTGTCGTCACATCGGGGGAATGAGAGCTATGTGAACTGTGAGGAATGTCGCCTCTGGGCTCCGGCTGCACCCTCACAATGGAAAATCACACCCAGCCAACACGGAGAGAGGAGATCTAATAAATTAATTAATTGACTGATTACTTACACAAACTGCCTGCTGAGAGTGAATTATGCTTATCACGCAAGTACAGGAACCCCCTGGTGATGTCTTCAAATATCTTGTTTGCCCAACCAACAGTTCCAAAAACCTCCAGATGATCAATTTACAATCAGTTAAAATGGAGAAAACATGGGAAGCCTCACATTAAACCCTTTGACACCTGAGCAAATTGGCTTGATTTCTATCTAAAACATGAGAAGACAATGAGCAACGAAACAAGAAATTATCCCCAAATTAGCAAGAAATTGATGAAAAGGACGAGAAAATTATTCGAAAATTACTTCAAACAAACAAACAAAACATAAAGAAAGTTTAAAAAAAACGACAAGTAAATGACCTGGAGAAAGATCTTAAAAATAATAATAATTTTGTAACATAATGTTAAATGTGTATTTATGATCATTCTAAATATAGTTTTTCCCCTAGCTTTTTTTTTGCCCTAGACATTTTTCCCTAGCTCTTTAAAAATTATTTTATAAATCTACTTATTTCTGGCCATTTGCAAAGCATTTCCTACCATGTTCCCCATTGCCTTTTTCAACATTTTCGGAAAGAAAGTTGGAATCAGCCACACTGATTTTGGTAGCTCCCTCCACACTTATAACTGTGTGATCTGAAAAATAAGTAGCTATAAACAATAATTCAGGTTTACTACAGCTTGTAGAAATGCTGAAAAAATGTGAGAATATCTGAGAGGTTGTGTGATGATGTCAAACAGTTTGCTACAGACCGTACAGAAAACAAATGTGATCAATAAACAAATCATATGCAGAGAAGCGTTGGAAATCTTCACATCTGAGGAGCTGCAAACCCTGAATGTCCTTAGTAAATAAATTAAAGTGACTGGAAGAGGGTTTAAATTAGAGTTTCTGACTTTGGTGGCTCCCTGTTATATAAATATTAGCATGCACTTACACCTCTGCCAACCAATAAGGCTGCAGTTTACATCCATGTCTGTCCAAACTCATAATATTTATAGTGAAGACTTTCAAGGAATTAAAAGGGTTAAGAGAATTTCTTTGGCTTCAAACACATCTTCAACCAGGTAGCATAGAAGAGCTAAAAAAAAATCAGTGCAGTATCCGACTAAATGTTTCCCTCTCTGTTCCTGAGTTACGGCATGAAATAACGACCAGAAAACATTATGACATCACAGTGAAGCTGACCTTTAGGATAAAAAATGTCATCGCTTCATCATTTTATCCTATTAGACATCTGATTAAAAATGCTGTCATACTCACTATATGAATTCTCAAAATATAGCCAAATCATGTTTTGTTTACCAGTGACCTTGACCTTTGACCCCCAAATTCTTATCAATGAATCCTCGAGTTCAGGTGGACATTTGTGCCAAATTTGAAGAAATTCCCTCAAGGTGTTCCTGAGATATCGCACTCAAGAGGACGGCACAGAGGGACGGACAGACAGACAGACAGACAGACAGACAGACAGACAGACAGACAGGCGAACAGACGAACCACCCAAAATATGATGCCTCCGGCGACGGCTGTCACCAATGCGGAAGCATCGAAATTAACCACAACGTATGGAACTCGAATTAGAGTTTCTGACTATGTTGCCTCCCTGTTATATCAAAAAGCACTCACAACATACCAATATACTTTCTACACACTAAGAGTTGTGTGATGTGAATAATTAGTAGCGTTAAAATATGATTCAGGTTAATTACAGCTTGCAGAAATGTTTTTAAAAAATGCGCACAAGTGCTGAGTGTCCATAGTGATGTATGCTTGTTTACACAACCAACACTTCCAAAAACTCAAGGTGATCAATTTATAATTACACAAAACAGAGAAAAGCAGAAAATCTGAACAGCTGGGGCAAGTGAATGGTGAATATTTATCCTTGATAAATTAATTGAGGTGAATTAAGTATAATATTAGTTACAAAGACTCTGGATAGGCGAAAGAAAATGGATGGATGGATTAGTTACAAATGTAGCTCCACAGATGTCTGTAAACAAAAAAAAAGTCATGCGATCGAAATAATCAGAAGATTTAAAGAATAATTTAGACTTTTTAAAATTGGATCTTCTTTTTCTTGTCCCTATTGATTAACTTCGAGAGCCTTCAACCGCGCCCACCAGGTTAATTAGGTTAATCAATGAGATCTGTTGACCCACTTTAATAAAAGCAGTTCAGCCAGTTAGCAAGACTCATTGGAAAGATTTTATTGTTAGACGACTACGTCTCTGTAGTCGTCGTGCAGAAAACACTAAAGAAGTTGACACCTGAGAACAGGTTTTTAACAAACCTCCAGGTTAAAGCAATAAGACTGACTTCCTGGTTAAACTTTGACCTACTTGTGTGCTTTTCAGTTTTACCTGTAGCTCAGGCAACCTGTCGTAACTGCTGACTCATTTACAACCTGTCCGATTTTCTGGACAAAAGTGTTTTTAGCCCGAGAAGTATAAAGTTAACACACAAGATGTGATAAACCTTAAACCCTTTGAAACCTGGTTTGACATCACATTGGTTTTCTTGAGATGCGTTCAGACGCCTTTCACAAGCATTTAATAATAATAATAATAATAATAGATAGGACTTATATAGCGCTTTTCTAGGTTCTCACTTTACATGAAATACAAAAAGAAAAAAATGTATGCATTTAAACCACTGAAATATATTTAAAATTAGAAGAAAAAAGTATTTATGTTTATTATTGTCATTTAGGTTTGTATTTTTTTTATTTAATTAATTTTTTTCAGTAATTTCTTGATTTTTTCCCCCTCCTTTTTATTACTAATTTAAGGTACTTTTCTATCTAATTTCTTGCAATTTCTTGTTATCATCATTTGGTCATTTCTAGTTTAGTTGCACATTGCCTTCTTTCCATGTTTTTGAAAGAAATCAAGGCAAATCTTCTTAGTCTTCAAAGGGTTAAGTGACGGGTTATTGGAGCAGCATTGTTTCTGCATTCAAGCATAAAATAACTGCAATACAACGATGACAAAAAAAAAAATGAATATCTAAACTCTAATTCTAATCTTAACCCTGGACCCACTCCTGAGCTTAAAATAAGATAAAACGTGGGGGGGTTATCTTTACTCTATTTTTGTGACAATTTCACAGTGTTCCTCCCATGTAGAGAAATCTGAGAACACACAAACGGCATTGCTGTCTGAGTTCTCAGAGATGTCAGCTTTCACTAATGTCACTTTTCTAAAAGGTCACAATGCACTTGGATTCAGCTAAATTGCCTGTGTCTTGCACTGCTGCTGACTGCACGCATGTTGAGCACTCACCCTCGCATTGGCCACGCAGATGATCCTGGCGTAGCAGCAGATCATTAGGAAGATGAGGCTGAACAGAGGCACGTACCATCTGCAAAAGCACAAACACGAGCAGGTCGTAAGAAAACTCCAAATGAAAAATTATTCCTGTTTCAAGGGTAGAAACTGGAGGAGTATTGGACTCTTAATGGCCAAAATAAAGAGAAAAAAACCCACAGGATTTAATTCATTTCTCATCCACAAGAGTGTCATATATCCTAATGAGATTTATACCATGATAGGACGTAATAACGTACTAGGTGTCCGGTGTTTAGATATTAGTGCTGTCTAAAGCGATTAGAGAGAAACTCATTTAATAAGATTTCCTCTGCAGGACTGCAATCTGAGAAGGCCGATGTTGTTAGATATGATTTGGTGTCTTGGTGGATGAAAGCTTGTTCTGATCTGATGATTCACTTTAAATCATTGTTATTCAGCCTTTAAATTATCTCGCTACTCTATTTTAAACATGAAACGGTCCTCATGTTTCCTCATGTCCTCCCCAAAAACTCTTTAAAGAAGATTCCAACTGACCATTAAAATAAAATGCAACTTCAAATGTATTCATGTATAGTTTAGGCCAGTCACAATACCAGAAATTTAATATCCTATACCAAAACCTGAGTCCATAATTTTCCATAACCAATGGACCTTTGTCACAGCACACATTTTGACTTCTGTCATTGGAGGAAAATCCCTGGTGAAATTGATGACATTGACAAAGCTCAGTTCCATTAAGTGTGCCAGTCAGCTTTTCCAGTGAGCCAACACACACATAAGGACCTCCCCAAAATGGGATGTGGCTATCATTAAAGTTATTGAATACACTGTTGCTTTTCCTACTATGACATGTCAAAACGTCTTTGGTGAAAAATGTCTTTTCAACACAAGGGTGAAAGAAAAACCAAACAAACAATAAATCCCCTGCACTTAAAAAACACATTCCCTTATTTAACGCAATTTGAATAAAATTAAATTAAATCCCTGATGATCCACCTTTATCCCAAAGTACAAGTCTATGTGGCTTCATGATGTTTTTGGCCGAGGAAACATCTGTTAATGTATAGCCTACAACATATCAACATATTTCTCCTCCATTGCTGTTGTTGCTCAGTACTTGTACATGTAACAGTCCTGAAAAAACAAGCCGACTGTCAGTCGTTGGTCCAAGATGAGCTGTCAGTAAGTGTTTGTCACTCTAGTTTTTGCACTGTTGGCACTAGTCAGCCCTTGTCGCATGTTTTTCGGATGATTTTGCATGTTGGTGAGAGAAATTATTCTAATTGGCAGTTCAGCTCAGTGCAAATGAAGAGAAACGGAAGTGTGGAAAGCAAACAACTTAAGTCAAGAGAGCTTGAGATCAAAACAAACTTGTCATATTAGGTGAGATCATGTTTTTTTTTTTAACTATTGAGCTCTTTAGCAGTAATGGTTCGTCAGTGATTGTGTTATTTGCTAGCACATGGTAAATATAATTCGATTTTTACCATCAGGTTGTATTGTAATGGGCTATTTAGCGTAGTGAAGCCGTCCTGATGGTTCTTTCAGCTCATGCAGATGCAGACTGTACTGTATATGCTGGTTGGCCTTTTATGGTAGTCTTTGCAGTGTGTTCTAGTAAAATTCTTTGGTGGAGACACCGTGAGGCGATGCAACACTTGGCCTTTGATGCAAAAAGCTCTTTAATGTCGATTTGGAGTGTCTGGGCCTTAAAATGCGACTTTCTTTGTTGTAGGCTATCTGTCCCGCCCCTGCACTGTGATTGGATTGCTGAGTAATAAGTGCCAGCGATGAGCACTTTAATCAAAGTTTAACATTTTTACTCATAGCGACTAAAGAGAGCACGCACAGCACGTAATGCAAAATAGACACTCGGCTGCTGCCAGTTGTAGAACAATGTAAATATGCTGTGCTCTCATTGTAAAGAATTTAAAAAAACACATAGGCCTCAGGAAAAAGGGCTTTCCTTTTAGAGTTAAGGCGGAGCTGTCGCTGCATGTGCTGTTCACGTGCTGTTGTTGCTCTTCCATACTGGTAAGCGTTCTTTTTCGTCCTTCGGCATTAAACCGCAGACTCCAACACTTGTAGGCATATATGCTGCCTTGTCAGATCAGGAAGAATTGCATCACCAGTTCGTACGCTAGCTACTGGAGAAAACTGGTACTGTCACGTTTTCAGAATTGCATGCATCAACCTGGTACAGAAGTATCGGTTCTTGTGACATCCCTAATACACGCAAGACTGTTTATTATTCTAAATAGCTGATGCATGACGACACATCGTTTTTCCATAAACAGCACAGAGTAGAACAGGCCTGACTCAGCACCTCTGGACTTCACAGCACATAGTTTCAGTGAGTAGTGAGAGAGGTATACAAAGAACAAAAGATAATGCCAGCAAAGTCACAACACCGGAAATGTGTGTCATTCCTATGGGATGAAGGTTTGACAATCAGGGGAGGCGCGGGGGAGAACAACATGTCAGGTATTTCTGAGCGGATGAAAGAGAGCGAGACGAGCCAGGGAGACATGGGTGATGGATTTGTTGGAATGGCAGCCTTGTGTTATGCAACCTCTTGGGAGGTGATGTAAGCTCGGAGGAGTTTCAACCTCTCCCTGTAATCATGACAACAGGCCTTTGTCTCGCTTTGATAGACAGGTTCCTGGCCACCTCGGCTCCATTCGGCTTCAGTAACTCTGAGCAGACGAGACCGAGGCTGCACGACACCCAGGTCCTCCTGAGCACCTGGCACAGGCAGGGAGGCACCGGCCAAATGCTCCTACGTGATAAACATATTAGGTTGTGCAGAGGAGGAACATCAAGTGTGATCGCAGGCGTAATCATGATCCACAGGAGGAAAAATGGAGACTGAATCTGTCTCTGACCCATAAATACGGAGACACACATTCAAAGGGAAATGGACTGGGAATAAATGTCCAACAGCGTGCCTTAAAAGTCCTTGACATGTGTGCTAAAAACTGCAACTTTTAGCAGCATCTACAAGGGAAATACTAGGTCCTTGGCCTAATTTAACTTCGTCCACACTTGTCTTCTGAGCCTGCGGGTCGAAATAAAAAACCTCATTGAGCATTATCAAATTAAACTTTTTATTGGCAGGGGAATCCAAGATGGTAGGCGTTTGTTTCGCAGCAGGAAACAGCGGGAGCGAAACGCTGCTTTGCACATCATGCTCCTTCACGTCTTGTAGGGGAACATCAATATACAAAGAATACCGTCTTTGAACGTGTGTGAGTGCGCGTGTGTGTGCGCATCCACGCAGGTTCAATAATGGCATGGGACAATGATGAAAGCGTTTCGGGGGGGGGGAGACCTGTGCGAGCGTCACCTCGGTGTGATTTAATAACCCGCTCTCCGGAATAAACAGCGTCCAATTACGCCAGCGCACGTCCCGTTAATGATGGAGAGACGAGGTGGGGGGTTGGGGGGGGGGGGGGCGGGTTGGCGGGTTGGCGGAGAGGGGAAAGGGGGTGGTGGCCTTTTTAACGATAGCGTGGGGGGCTGCGAGGAGGAGAGAATGACGGGCGGCAGCTACAAAGTGCTCTAATTAGCATGATAATGATCTGCCATTAGAGTCCGCTGTGCTCTACAGCTGAGCACTACCCGGAGAGAGAGCGAGAGCAAGAGGGAGACGGGCGGGAAAAAAGGAGAGAGAGAGGATGAAATAGAGGCAGAGAGAGAGGGAAGATTCGTGGCCAGGAGGATGATAAAAGTGAAGACAAGAATAGAGGTGAGGATGGAAAGGTGGATGGATGACGGCAGATTGTGGGTCAGGACCAGAAAGAGCAGGAAAAGGAAAGAAGCATCGGGTGATTAAAAGACAGGGAGAGGGATAAGGTCACAGCAAGAATGAAAGGAATAGCAAAAAGAGGCTGCAGCCAATAGATCGACTAGGGAGGGATGGATAGACGGGTAACCACCGAGGGGTTTCAAGAGGACAACAGTGAGCACGAGTGGAAGCCTGAAACTGGCAGAAAGAAAGATCATCACAGAAGCGCTCCGATTCAATCTCTCGCTTCAGCCTGGCCCTCCCTCCAGTACCACTCTGAAGTGAAGAATGAGGCCTGGATGAAAGAGGCCTTAATTGAAGTGCTCGGTAGGAGATGAGAGTGCTGTGGGGACCCGTCTGTGCTGGTTAGTGCTTAACTTTGACAAACAAGATCCTACTGCTGAGCGAAAGATCACGATCTACCTGTTCAACCACTCAGACGGGGACGGGACAACCCGGGAGGCAGAAAGAAAGGGAGGAGACACAAAGACCTGGAGGAGCAGGGTGTGCAGGGTGTATCTCCCCAGATGCTAAGTTAAAAGGTAACAAACTAATGGCCGAAATCACAAAGAATGGATTGTGGCCGCTGATAGCCCCTTAAAATGTGCATTACTTGTAGGCAATATCTGCCCCATCTCAAGGTCAGATTCACAAAAGATATTGTGCTAATGAAATTAGAGTGCAAACATGCCCACAAAGCAGCTAGGTGCAATTTTATTTTCTTTTTTTCAACTGATTTATTGTCATAGAAAATAATTTATGTTGCCTCCGCACCAAGGACATAGTTGGCTAAACAACAAGCAGAGACAAAGAAAAAACTGAAATTTTCAGACTGCGAGTTGCATATGTTAACTGATGAGGTACAGAGGCATTCAGACAATAAATTTAAATGTAACAGAGAGAAACCATGTTTCTGTTTTTTGTCTATTGTACGCTTTCGTTACCACCTACTCTCTGAATACGTTAAAAAATTCATTGCAACTGTGTATGGCTATTAGAGCTGATCTGTGTGAGTTGGATTGCATCATCAAAAAGGGGCAATTTTGCACTAAATGTGTGTATATTACTTAATATAATATGTGCAAATGGCGCTACAGGAAAAATCTGAGCACCATAAATGTCAGAACAATCCATCCAATAACTGCCACGATACGTCAGTAAAAACCAAAAATGTCCACCTCATGGAAAAGTCAGGGAAGTCATTCAAATTCATCTTCAGGGGACCATGAAAGTATGTCCAAACTTTCTTGACAATTCATTCACAATGGCTGGATATGTGAAACAAAATTGACCGTGCTGATGTTGCAACAGGAAAAATATTTAAATTAAAGTTCATCCTCTGGGCACCATGGATAATGGTAGTAAATGTCATGGCAATTCATCCAATAGTTTCCAAGATATGTCACTAAAAAACAAAGATGTCAAACTCATGGAAAAGTCAGGGAATCGATAAAATCATAAGGGGTCCATCCTCTGGGGAACAGGAATGTCCGTACACAATTTCATGACAATCCATCTGTTAAATGTTGAGAAATTTAAATCAAAGTGGAGTGCTGACTGTCTTTACCATCCTCACGCCCCCCTAGTAATTATAAGCTTCCATTTGTGAAAATCATTGTCTCAGTTTTTCGGTGCCACGTCTGACCGCGGCCCATGATACACACCGACTGGGACCTCTGAGAGCGGTGACTCAGCTCAGCTCGAGTGCTTCCAATTGCTGACTCAACCCCTGAAATTCTGCACCTCCGTCACAAAACGCTGTCCTCTGCTTTTCATTCTCCTTCCTCCTTTCATCCCCTTTCGCGCCGTCCTCCTCCTCCAAGCCTCCCCCGCCTGCTCTGTCCTGTCTGCGCCGCTTCGCTGAACTCTGATGAAGACACACTACGGGGCGTGGGCAGAGACGAGGGCAATCTATTTCTCTCACTCTCCTCTCTCCTTCGCCGTCCTGCTATGCCGCCCCTGTTTCCTTCTCCTGCTGAGTAATTCCCCGTCTCTCTAACTGTACCCCGTATGTCTCCCCTCCCACCATTTCCACTTTTCACCTTTTATACTAAAACCTCTGCTCCCGTTCCCAGCGAGCTGTCAGCAGGGTGTGTGTGTTTGAGCGGATGTGGTTTTTTTCCTTGACGGGTGCTGCCTTGGCCTCTAATCTCTCGTCTGGTTTGATGTAATTAGAGCTAATGAAGATTCCCTGATCCTCTGAGCGACTCGTCCCCCTGGGCCACGACAGCGTGGAAAACTAGAAAGAGCCGGGGAGCAGAGGAGCACTGATAAAAGAGACACAGGCTCGTTTAGCGCAGCTGATAGCTATGTGTTGTTCTGCATGTGTGTGCGCGAGTGTTTGTCTGCGTGAGTCTGCCTGTGTGTGCATGCTTATTTGTTTAGAAAGATTGATTCCCTGCTGATGCTGCGAGCAGCAACGCGATTACCTTGGCTCATAGCGGAGTGTGCATGTGCGTGTGTGCGTGGCTAAGCGTCTGTGCCGGGGGATTGGCAGAGCCCTCGCAGACTTAGGGCCAGTTGCAGAAAGCACTAGACAGGCATAATCCTTCATAGCCGTCCTAAACACTTAAATACACAGTGTAGCAACTCCCCTAAATCTGACAAGGCACAGGCAGACACAGGCACATCCACATGTGTGCGCACACACACACACACACACACACACATACACGCACGCACATCTTGGCCTTATACCAAGAGGGAAAAAACCCTGCAGGCTCCCTTGACATGCAACCCTTCACATTTCCCCGTAGAGACAACCCTTCTCTCCCCCCATCACCCCCAGTGGGGGGAAGCTTTGATGCCGGCGCTGAAAGGGTCTACTTACATCCCAAATCTCCAGGCTACGTGATCGTCTGTGATCCAGCTGGGGGAAGAGAGAGAGAGGGAGAGAGAGAGTGATGAGGGGGTTACAAAGGAAAGGGTGAGCGTGAGCGGAAGAGAGACTTGTGTGACTGCAGAGGGGAAAAGCTGTGCAGCTGTAGCTATTAATAAGCCGAGAGTGGAAAGAGAGAGCCGAGCCCGGAGATTAAGGCTCTGTCCCAATTCTCATTCCACCGCCTCCTCTCCCCGGCCTCTTCCCCTTTCCCTCACCCCTTTAACTACCCTCCAAACAAATAATGCCTTTCCTATTCACCACAAGAATCTGAGAGTGCGAGGGGGCGTTTTACTGTTAAAAGATGTGCTGATAATTGCCAATTTTGATCGCATAAAATCTTATGAGGGACGGAGCCTGTGTGGAGCTGGAATGAGGCCAGAGCTGTGGCCCTCCTTGAAAGCGAAGACATTTAACAAAAAAATCTGCTGCGGCTGGCTGAAAAACATAAAAACCATACTGTGGCTGGACGGTCGGCTGTACTCACCACCAGGCTCCTGCGGGGCCGTAGTAACCCTTTAGCAGTGGCAAAGAGGCCATGACCAGAGGCACCCCCCACGCCATCAGATGGTACAACCTGGTAAAAGGCAGACATTTATTTCATTAGAAGCACAGAAACCAAGGACCTTCGCCTCGAAGAAAAAAAAAAAAGCTACGACTAAATCAATTCTTCTCTTCTTCAGTTTATCTCTTTGTTGGCACTCACATCGGGGTCATTTTTCAGGTGCAGACAAATGCCTATACAGCCAGAGTGCCAATTACTCATGGTAATATAAACCATAATTACTCTCAGTGTTGTGGAAAAGATGATTAACAGGGGATATGGCTGCATCAAAAACACAAACAGCATGCAGTTTCTCACTCAGCGGGTGTTAGTGACCACAAAATTTGCTGGCTAAACTGAACTTTATTGCACAAATAGCCTATTTTTTTAAATGTAATGGTAAGGTAGGGAGTCTCATACTACCTATCAATTAAAAATGATCAGTGACAGCTGATGTGGAAAACTCGTCAGGTCAGTTTTCACTTTGATTAATAACAGAATAAACTAAGTGAGCCCCACTTTTTTTAAGTTTATTACAACACGAATCTGATCAGAAAACCTCTAAGAAAACACAAACAATTTCAACCCGACACAGTCTCGTCGAGCCAATCAAGGATCCACTCTGTAGCTGAAAATGTCAGGCAGCCAGTCCAGGAATGCGTAATAGTTGATGACGAAGCATGCAGGCCGCTGCTTTCAAAACAGCGTTTTTAAAGTGGCTAAAACACTTTTTGATATCAAGCTCTCTCTACAGCATGGTAATGCTGAGCTGTGGGGTGATCACTCCATCTGTTTCTGTTACCACAAGAACACAAACTGACTATACACTGACTATACATAAGTACCTCATACAGCCCCACTTCAAATATCCCAAACTATCACTTTAAAGCTCATTTATGCTTAACGTTAGATACTTAAACATGGACTGAGCCTTTGGTCGATACTCTGCATTCATTTTGTTCGGATGCAGACAAAAGGGAGCAACACCACTCGAAATTGTTGCCTCAACATAGTGATGTTCACCAAGACACAACTGTAGGAACATTTTAAAAGTGGTGGAAAAGAATGAATAAATAATAAAGTGAAGTCAGTTCTTTTATAAATTCATTATTATTACTGTAACCAAGTTTTTACAGTCATATTTTAGCTCTGTAGCGTCCTTTTTATAGTACATGTATATGAGGGGTGAGGGGGTCTGACTAAGTATATACATGGCGGGTTTATTTTGTCTCTCTAAAAATAATTAAAATGTATTTAAAAAAACAATAGAGTGAAAAGAATTCTGTGTCCACATGTTTGTTGCTGTGAGAAACTTCTTTCTCTTCCCTCTAGTGGCATCTAGTGAACGTGACAATGCCAACATAGAGGATGCATGGCAGTATGTGGACAGTTACACGTTTGAAATAAAGAAATCTATTTTCATACGTTAAGGAGGTATAAATGTGCCCACAGACAGAGTATCACGTCATACAGCATCATGTATAATAAGGAGAGGGCAGAACTATGCTGTGCGACCTTTGGTCCAGACTGTTAAGCATGCGAGTCAGGAACATCATCAAGGTCCTCATCTTATCTAACGCTTCAGAAACCCAGAGCCTCCTCATAAAAAGCATACCAAATGTGAAGGACTCTGAGGACTCTCAAAATACCAAACCATGACCACGGACGATGCACAAAGCATACATTCCTTCCCGACTAAAGCATTCATTCGTTTTTTTGTCCATGTCATGCCAAGCATTTGGCCCATCCCACATGGGATTACAAGACAGTATTGTACTATTTTACATACATCTTCCAGTCTTTCATATATAATGCATATGGCAAAGGCAAAGAAAAGAAACAAACTAAAAGCAATCAATGTCACACTGAACTGTTCACATAAGACACCAAATATCTGCAGTGCTGATGAAGAGCATCTCTCCTCCTCTACCAGGCTTTCGCCAAATAACTGTTTAATTTATATGATTTATATGTGAACAGCCATCTCAGTCTTTGTGCATCTTCCATATTTACAAAATCGAAATCTATTCTTATCTTACTGAACAAAGCATCACCCTGTTC
>NC_056472.1:24731617-24734178 GCF_008729295.1 Plectropomus leopardus
ACCACCTTTTGGAAACCTAGGCGACAACCTATTAAGTTTTTTCTGTGTGACCAGCACAACACAAAAATAGAGACACATCTAGCTCCCACCTGGTCCCTCTGGACCCCTGAGAGGTATGTGGCTGACAAGGCTCCAAAGCGAGCTGATTTTGGCCCCCTAGCCTGCCCCCTTCCCTGCGCTCATAAAGCCGTCTCCTTCTGAGTTATAACACCATTATATCGTCTGGCTTATTGCTAATCAATGCAGGGAAACTCCCAAGGGGTGGGGGGGGGGGGGGCACCTCCCTTTACCGTCCCAACCCCTCACACACACAGATGGGTAGGAGGGGTGTGCACACCTAAGCAAATCTACAGGATGCGACCAAGAACAATCGTGCAAAGACAGAGTTGCTGCCAACTTGTTAAAGCTCTTTTTTCCTCCCACAGAGCGCGTACATTTTTTTTTTTTTTTTTTTTAGAACGTGTGTTTGTGTGACAAAGCTCCGCATGCGGCACGGAAAATGAGAAAATATCTCGCGCACACACAAGCAAATTCACACTCGCTCTACGGAGGGTGCTCATGGGAGTTTGAGCGACAGAAACATAGAGCCACAAAGCGTGAAGATGGGTGCGCACACACACACACACACACACACACACACACAGAGACAAACACACACACACACACACTTAACGGCTGACACTCACTCCCTTTTCAATTAGAGCGTCGGCTGGAACAGAAAAAGAGGAGGGAGGTGGAGGAGAGGGGGGCTGTCAATGCTCTGTGGGGAGACACATGCTCTGGCAGACCAAANACAGAAACACACACACACACACACACACACACACACACACACACACACACACACACACAGAGGAAAAAAGCTGAATACGAGGGCAGAGAAAGGGAAGCGAGCTTTCTAGTTTCTCTCCCTTGTCTCAGTAAAATATATTCATTTTTTCCCCTCTGCTGACTTCGCCTTCCTTTCCCTTTCTTCATTTCTTCTTTTCTTTTCAGTTTCCTCACACGCGCTCCGGTCCACTCCATTCGACTCCCTCGCCCCCCCGCACCCCTCCTCATTTCTTCCTCTCTCACCCCCACTCCTGCTTATCTCCCTCTGCTTTTCCACAGTTCATCATTATCTCTCTCTGAGCTCCCCCCTCTCATCCATCACCCTAAGCCACAGGTTTCCCTCATATTACTGCAGAATGGGCCTTCATTTATCAAAAAGTGGAACACACGCATGCACACACACACTCTCAGACATGTGTGTGTGTTTGGGCTCACAGTTGCAGGTGCATGCTGTGTGTGATAGAGGGGGGAGCGGTGTTGTAATTTGACCTTGTTGTTTTTCTGTGTGTTTCTCTGCAGACTGGAGTGCTTTGGCCTGGGTTTGTCTCATCACGGTGAACCTGTACTTCAACCTGGTCCGAGAAATCAGCACCAACAGATATGAGAAGTGAGTAGGAGACTTAGAGCTGCAGATATTAATTATTTCCATTTTTGACTGATTGATTTATTGATTTGTTTTTTTTTTCTCAAATACCGAAAGTTATTTAACTTAAATCACAAAATTTACAAGCACACTAATATTCTACTGTTATTTTGAATGTGGCAGCACATGATTGAGGTAATGTAAACATCAGATTCCTTTTGGAAATACTGATTTGTGGCTTTTTTCGAATTAAGCATTATCCCACATTTAGACATGTGAGATATACCGATATTCAGGTTTTTGTAGCATTCTTGGGCTGTATAGACAGTGCATTTGCTGTTAGAGGTTTTACTGCAGTTTGCAACACATAGCCTCTTCGCTGTTTGCTGTCAGCTCTGTGCGTTGTCATGGATGCATTGTACAGACACCGACAACTTCTCTTCATAAAACACTTCGTATGATACCTACAAATGAACTCCGCGCAAATTGCGTTATATACTTAACGTAAACTTATGGAGGTTAGGTTTAAGAAAAGTGAAACGACAGAGATCAGCACACCAGGAAGCTTATCAGTCTGAGAAAGAGCGTTTTTGCTCGAAACGTCACTTATTTCGTGGAATTAAATCCCTCAAGGGGAGCTTCCTGGTGTGCGGATCTCTATCTTTTCACATTTTGGTTTACCTTGGATCCAGCATCCGCTACAGGATGTGTGTGTTATTTTTGAATCTCTCTGCATAGGTTTAAGAAAAGAAATATTGTGAAGATGTACTTTAAAGGGACTCAAAGTTCTCATGGTTCCAAAAATCAGTCACCTGGGTTTAGTCCCAGGGTAAAGTAATATGTTTTGTGACCCATCCATCACCCCAACCTGCTGCCTTATGGGGACAACTTGGAACTGCTTCCGTCTTTACTCCCCTCCGAGCATTTGTCACGTAATTTTAGCTGTAACCTCAGCTGCAGTAGAGATGTATTCCCAAAAATAAATTCTGGTTGGAAAGAGAAACACACTTACACCTACCTTTAAAATATTATGAAGGACTACGCAGCACTTTGAAACTTTCTTCAAACAGGGGGAAAAAAAAGAGCCTAAAAATGTATATCTAGAAAATTATCTGAAAATAAACCCCAAAAAAATAAAAGCAAAAAA